>NW_026912202.1:0-83000 GCF_963662255.1 Cinclus cinclus
TTCCTTGCTTCTCTTAACCTCTGTGCTGTCACAATGCATTCCAAGCCCTTTTAGGCCACTTGGTCTTACAATGAACCATTTGATTCTTGGCCTCCATGGTGTCATAATGGTTCCTTGCTTCTATAGGACCCCATGCTGTCAGAGTTCATCCGTGGTCCTTTTGCGCCCCCTGGTGTCAAAAGGGATTCTTAGATTGTTAGCCTGCATTGGGTCACAATGGATCCTTGCTTCTCTTAACCCCTGTGCTGTCACAATGCATCCCATGCCCTTTTAGGCCACTTGATGTCACAATGAATCATTTGATTCTTGGCCTCCATGGTGGCCTAATTGTACCAGGTTTTACTTGGGCCCCATGCTTTCACAATTCATCCCTGCACCTTTTAGGCCCATTGGTGTCACAAGGTATCATTAGATTGTTAGCCTGCATGGGGTCACAATGGTTCCTTGCTTCTCTTAACCTCTGTGGTGTCACAATGCATCCCATGCCCTTTTAGGCCACTTGATGTCACAATGAATCATTTGATTCTTGGCCTCCATGGTGGCATAATTGTACCAGGTTTTACTTGGGCCCCATGCTTTCACAATTCATCCCTGCCCCTTTTAGGCCCATTGGTGTCACAAGGGATCATTAGATTGTTAGCCTGCATTGGGTCACAATGGTTCCTTGCTTCTCTTAACCTCTGTGGTGTCACAATGCATCCCATGCCCTTTTAGGCCACTTGATGTCACAATGAATCATTTGATTCTTGGCCTCCATGGTGTCATAATGGTTCCTTGTTTCTATTGGGCCCCATGCTGTCACAATTCATCCCTGGCCCTTTTACGCCCCCTGGTGTCAAATGGGATCCTGGGATTATTAGCCTCCATTGGGTCACAATGGATCCTTGCTTCTCTTAACCTCTGTGGTGTCACAATGCATTCCAAGCCCTTTTAGGCCACTTGGTCTTACAATGAACCATTTGATTCTTGGCCTCCATGGTGTCATAATGGTCCCTTGCTTCTATAGGACCCCATGCTGTCAGAGTTCATCCGTGGTCCTTTTGCGCCCCCTGGTGTCCAATGGGATTCTTAGATTGTTAGCCTGCATTGGGTCACAATGGATCCTTGCTTCTCTTAACCCCTGTGCTGTCACAATGCATCCCATGCCCTTTTAGGCCACTTGATGTCACAATGAATCATTTGATTCTTGGCCTCCATGGTGGCCTAATTGTACCAGGTTTTACTTGGGCCCCATGCTTTCACAATTCATCCCTGCACCTTTTAGGCCCATTGGTGTCACAAGGTATCATTAGATTGTTAGCCTGCATGGGGTCACAATGGTTCCTTGCTTCTCTTAACCTCTGTGGTGTCACAATGCATCCCATGCCCTTTTAGGCCACTTGATGTCACAATGAATCATTTGATTCTTGGCCTCCATGGTGGCATAATTGTACCAGGTTTTACTTGGGCCCCGTGCTTTCACAATTCATCCCTGCCCCTTTTAGGCCCATTGGTGTCACAAGGTATCATTAGATTGTTAGCCTGCATTGGGTCACAATGGTTCCTTGCTTCTCTTAACCTCTGTGGTGTCACAATGCATCCCATGCCCTTTTAGGCCACTTGATGTCACAATGAATCATTTGATTCTTGGCCTCCATGGTGTCATAATGGTTCCTTGTTTCTATTGGGCCCCATGCTTTCACAATTCATCCCTGGCCCTTTTACGCCCCCTGGTGTCAAATGGGATCCTGGGATTATTAGCCTCCATTGGGTCACAATGGATCCTTGCTTCTCTTAACCCCTGTGCTGTCACAATGCATCCCATGCCCTTTTAGGCCACTTGATGTCACAATGAATCATTTGATTCTTGGCCTCCATGGTGGCCTAATTGTACCAGGTTTTACTTGGGCCCCATGCTGTCACAATTCATCCCTGGCCCTTTTATGCCCATTGGTGTCAAAAGGGATCATTAGATTGTTAGCCTCCATTGGGTCACAATGGATCCTTACTTCTCTTAACCCCTGTGCTGTCACAATGCATCCCATGCCCTTTTAGGCCGCATGACGTCACAATGAATTATTTGATTCTTGGCCTCCATGGCGGCATAATAAATCCTTGCTTCTATTGGTCCCCGTGCTGTAACAATCCATCCCTGGCCCTTTTTATACCCCCTGGTGCCACAAGGGATCATTAGATTGTTAGCCTGCATTGGGTCACAATGGTTCCTTGCTTCTCTTAACCTCTGTGGTGTCACAATGCATCCCATGCCCTTTTAGGCCACTTGATGTCACAATGAATCATTTGATTCTTGGCCTCCATGGTGTCATAATGGTTCCTTGTTTCTATTGGGCCCCATGTTGTCACAATTCATCCCTGGCCCTTTTACGAACCCTGGTGTCAAATGGGATCCTCGGAATATTAGCCTCCATTGGGTCACAATGGTTCCTTGCTTCTCTTAACCACTGTGCTGTCACAATGCATCCCATGCCCTTTTAGGCCACTTGGTCTTACAATGAACCATTTGATTCTTGGCCTTCATGGTGTCATAAAGGTTCCTTGCTTCTATAGGTCCCCATGCTGTCAGAGTCCATCCGTGGTCCTTTTGCGCCCCCTGGTGTCAAAAGTGATTCTTAGATTGTTAGCCTGCATTGGGTCACAATGGTTCCTTGCTTCTTTTAACCCCTGTGCTGTCACAATGCATCCCATGCCCTTTTAGGCCACTTGATGTCACAATGAATTATTTGATTCTTGGCCTCCATGGTGGCATAATTGTACCAGGTTTTACTTGGGCCCCATGCTTTCACAATTCATCCCTGCCCCTTTTAGGCCCATTGGTGTCACAAGGGATCATTAGATTGTTAGCCTGCATTGGGTCACAATGGTTCCTTGCTTCTCTTAACCTCTGTGGTGTCACAATGCATCCCATGCCCTTTTAGGCCACTTGATGTCACAATGAATCATTTGATTCTTGGCCTCCATGGTGGCATAATAGATCCTTGCTTCTATTGGTCCCCGTGCAGTAACAATCCATCCCTGGCCCTTTTTATGCCCCCTGGTGCCACAAGGGATCATTAGATTGTTAGCCTGCATTGGGTCACAATGGTTCCTTGCTTCTCTTAACCTCTGTGGTGTCACAATGCATTCCAAGCCCTTTTAGGCCACTTGGTCTTACAATGAACCATTTGATTCTTGGCCTCCATGGTGTCATAATGGTTCCTTGCTTCTATAGGACCCCATGCTGTCAGAGTTCATCCGTGGTCCTTTTGCGCCCCCTGGTGTCCAATGGGATTCTTAGATTGTTAGCCTGCATTGGGTCACAATGGATCCTTGCTTCTCTTAACCCCTGTGCTGTCACAATGCATCCCATGCCCTTTTAGGCCACTTGATGTCACAATGAATCATTTGATTCTTTGCCTCCATGGTGGCCTAATTGTACCAGGTTTTACTTGGGCCCCATGCTTTCACAATTCATCCCTGCACCTTTTAGGCCCATTGGTGTCACAAGGTATCATTAGATTGTTAGCCTGCATGGGGTCACAATGGTTCCTTGCTTCTCTTAACCTCTGTGGTGTCACAATGCATCCCATGCCCTTTTAGGCCACTTGATGTCACAATGAATCATTTGATTCTTGGCCTCCATGGTGGCATAATTGTACCAGGTTTTAATTGGGCCCCGTGCTTTCCCAATTCATCCCTGCCCCTTTTAGGCCCATTGGTGTCACAAGGTATCATTAGATTGTTAGCCTGCATTGGGTCACAATGGTTCCTTGCTTCTCTTAACCTCTGTGGTGTCACAATGCATCCCATGCCCTTTTAGGCCACTTGATGTCACAATGAATCATTTGATTCTTGGCCTCCATGGTGTCATAATGGTTCCTTGTTTCTATTGGGCCCCATGCTGTCACAATTCATCCCTGGCCCTTTTACGCCCCCTGGTGTCAAATGGGATCCTGGGATTATTAGCCTCCATTGGGTCACAATGGATCCTTGCTTCTCTTAACCTCTGTGGTGTCACAATGCATTCCAAGCCCTTTTAGGCCACTTGGTCTTACAATGAACCATTTGATTCTTGGCCTCCATGGTGTCATAATGGTCCCTTGCTTCTATAGGACCCCATGCTGTCAGAGTTCATCCGTGGTCCTTTTGCGCCCCCTGGTGTCCAATGGGATTCTTAGATTGTTAGCCTGCATTGGGTCACAATGGATCCTTGCTTCTCTTAACCCCTGTGCTGTCACAATGCATCCCATGACCTTTTAGGCCACTTGATGTCACAATGAATCATTTGATTCTTGGCCTCCATGGTGGCCTAATTGTACCAGGTTTTACTTGGGCCCCATGCTTTCACAATTCATCCCTGCCCCTTTTAGGCCCATTGGTGTCACAAGGTATCATTAGATTGTTAGCCTGCATGGGGTCACAATGGTTCCTTGCTTCTCTTAACCTCTGTGCTGTCACAATGCATCCCATGCCCTTTTAGGCCACTTGATGTCACAATGAATCATTTGATTCTTGGCCTCCATGGTGGCATAATTGTACCAGGTTTTACTTGGGCCCCGTGCTTTCACAATTCATCCCTGCCCCTTTTAGGCCCATTGGTGTCACAAGGTATCATTAGATTGTTAGCCTGCATTGGGTCACAATGGTTCCTTGCTTCTCTTAACCTCTGTGGTGTCACAATGCATCCCATGCCCTTTTAGGCCACTTGATGTCACAATGAATCATTTGATTCTTGGCCTCCATGGTGTCATAATGGTTCCTTGTTTCTATTGGGCCCCATGCTTTCACAATTCATCCCTGGCCCTTTTACGCCCCCTGGTGTCAAATGGGATCCTGGGATTATTAGCCTCCATTGGGTCACAATGGATCCTTGCTTCTCTTAACCCCTGTGCTGTCACAATGCATCCCATGCCCTTTTAGGCCACTTGATGTCACAATGAATCATTTGATTCTTGGCCTCCATGGTGGCCTAATTGTACCAGGTTTTACTTGGGCCCCATGCTGTCACAATTCATCCCTGGCCCTTTTATGCCCATTGGTGTCAAAAGGGATCATTAGATTGTTAGCCTCCATTGGGTCACAATGGATCCTTACTTCTCTTAACCCCTGTGCTGTCACAATGCATCCCATGCCCTTTTAGGCCGCATGACGTCACAATGAATTATTTGATTCTTGGCCTCCATGGCGGCATAATAGATCCTTGCTTCTATTGGTCCCCGTGCTGTAACAATCCATCCCTGGCCCTTTTTATACCCCCTGGTGCCACAAGGGATCATTAGATTGTTAGCCTGCATTGGGTCACAATGGTTCCTTGCTTCTCTTAACCTCTGTGGTGTCACAATGCATCCCATGCCCTTTTAGGCCACTTGATGTCACAATGAATCATTTGATTCTTGGCCTCCATGGTGTCATAATGGTTCCTTGTTTCTATTGGGCCCCATGTTGTCACAATTCATCCCTGGCCCTTTTACGAACCCTGGTGTCAAATGGGATCCTCGGAATATTAGCCTCCATTGGGTCACAATGGTTCCTTGCTTCTCTTAACCACTGTGCTGTCACAATGCATCCCATGCCCTTTTAGGCCACTTGGTCTTACAATGAACCATTTGATTCTTGGCCTTCATGGTGTCATAAAGGTTCCTTGCTTCTATAGGTCCCCATGCTGTCAGAGTCCATCCGTGGTCCTTTTGCGCCCCCTGGTGTCAAAAGGGATTCTTAGATTGTTAGCCTGCATTGGGTCACAATGGTTCCTTGCTTCTCTTAACCTCTGTGCTGTCACAATGCATCCCATGCCCTTTTAGGCCACTTGATGTCACAATGAATCATTTGATTCTTGGCCTCCATGGTGGCATAATTGTACCAGGTTTTACTTGGGCCCCATGCTTTCACAATTCATCCCTGCCCCTTTTAGGCCCATTGGGGTCACAAGGGATCATTAGATTGTTAGCCTGCATTGGGTCACAATGGTTCCTTGCTTCTCTTAACCTCTGTGCTGTCACAATGCATTCCAAGCCCTTTTAGGCCACTTGGTCTTACAATGAACCATTTGATTCTTGGCCTCCATGGTGTCATAATGGTTCCTTGCTTCTATAGGACCCCATGCTGTCAGAGTCCATCCGTGGTCCTTTTGCGCCCCCTGGTGTCCAATGGGATTCTTAGATTGTTAGCCTGCATTGGGTCACAATGGATCCTTGCTTCTCTTAACCCCTGTGCTGTCACAATGCATCCCATGCCCTTTTAGGCCACTTGATGTCACAATGAATCATTTGATTCTTGGCCTCCATGGTGGCCTAATTGTACCAGGTTTTACTTGGGCCCCATGCTTTCACAATTCATCCCTGCAACTTTTAGGCCCATTGGTGTCACAAGGTATCATTAGATTGTTAGCCTGCATTGGGTCACAATGGTTCCTTGCTTCTCTTAACCTCTGTGGTGTCACAATGCATCCCATGCCCTTTTAGGCCACTTGATGTCACAATGAATCATTTGATTCTTGGCCTCCATGGTGTCATAATGATTCCTTGTTTCTATTGGGCCCCATGCTGTCACAATTCATCCCTGGCCCTTTTATGCCCCCTGGTTTCAAATGGGATCCTGGGATTATTAGCCTCCATTGGGTCACAATGGATCCTTGCTTCTCTTAATCCCTGTGATGTCACAATGCATCCCATGCCCTTTTAGGCCACTTGATGTCACAATGAATCATTTGATTCTTGGCCTCCATGGTGGCCTAATTGTACCAGGTTTTACTTGGGCCCCATGCTTTCACAATTCATCCCTGCCCCTTTTAGGCCCATTGGTGTCACAAGGGATCATTAGATTGTTAGCCTGCATTGGGTCACAATGGATCCTTGCTTCTCTTAACCCCTGTGGTGTCACAATGCATCCCATGCCCTTTTAGGCCACTTGATGTCACAATGAATCATTTGATTCTTGGCCTCCACGGTGGCATAATAGATCCTTGCTTCTATTGGTCCCCGTGCTGTAACAATCCATCCCTGGACCTTTTTATACCCCCTGGTGCCACAAGGGATCATTAGATTGTTAGCCTGCATTGGGTCACAATGGTTCCTTGCTTCTCTTAACCTCTGTGGTGTCACAATGCATTCCAAGCCCTTTTAGGCCACTTGGTCTTACAATGAACCATTTGATTCTTGGCCTTCATGGTGTCATAATGGTTCCTTGCTTCTATAGGTCCCCATGCTGTCAGAGTTCATCCGTGGTCGTTTTGCGCCCCCTGGTGGCAAAAGGGATTCTTAGATTGTTAGCCTGCTTTGGGTCACAATGGTTCCTTGCTTCTCTTAACCCCTGTGCTGTCACAATGCATCCCATGCCCTTTTAGGCCACTTGATGTCACAATGAATCATTTGATTCTTGGCCTCCATGGTGGCATAATTGTACCAGGTTTTACTTGGGCCCCATGCTTTCACAATTCATCCCTGCCCCTTTTAGGCCCATTGGTGTCACAAGGGATCATTAGATTGTTAGCCTGCATTGGGTCACAATGGTTCCTTGCTTCTCTTAACCTCTGTGGTGTCACAATGCATCCCATGCCCTTTTAGGCCACTTGATGTCACAATGAATCATTTGATTCTTGGCCTCCATGGTGTCCTAATGGTTCCTTGTTTCTATTGGGCCCCATGCTGTCACAATTCATCCCTGGCCCTTTTACGCCCCCTGGTGTCAAATGGGATCCTGGGATTATTAGCCTGCATTGGGTCACAATGGATCCTTGCTTCTCTTAACCTCTGTGCTGTCACAAAGCATCCCATGCCCTTTTAGGCCACTTGATGTCACAATGAATCATTTGATTCTTGGCCTCCATGGTGGCCTAATTGTACCAGGTTTTACTTGGGCCCCATGCTTTCACAATTCATCCCTGCCCCTTTTAGGCCCATTGGTGTCACAAGGGATCATTAGATTGTTAGCCTGCATTGGGTCACAATGGTTCCTTGCTTCTCTTAACCTCTGTGGTGTCACAATGCATCCCATGCCCTTTTAGGCCACTTGATGTCACAATGAATTATTTGATTCTTGGCCTCCACGGTGGCATAATAGATCCTTGCTTCTATTGGTCCCCGTGCTGTAACAATCCATCCCTGGACCTTTTTATACCCCCTGGTGCCACAAGGGATCATTAGATTGTTAGCCTGCATTGGGTCACAATGGTTCCTTGCTTCTCTTAACCTCTGTGGTGTCGCAATGCATTCCAAGCCCTTTTAGGCCACTTGGTCTTACAATGAACCATTTGATTCTTGGCCTTCATGGTGTCATAATGGTTCCTTGCTTCTATAGGTCCCCATGCTGTCAGAGTTCATCCGTGGTCGTTTTGCGCCCCCTGGTGGCAAAAGGGATTCTTAGATTGTTAGCCTGCTTTGGGTCACAATGGTTCCTTGCTTCTCTTAACCCCTGTGCTGTCACAATGCATCCCATGCCCTTTTAGGCCACTTGATGTCACAATGAATCATTTGATTCTTGGCCTCCATGGTGGCATAATTGTACCAGGTTTTACTTGGGCCCCATGCTTTCACAATTCATCCCTGCCCCTTTTAGGCCCATTGGTGTCACAAGGGATCATTAGATTGTTAGCCTGCATTGGGTCACAATGGTTCCTTGCTTCTCTTAACCTCTGTGGTGTCACAATGCATCCCATGCCCTTTTAGGCCACTTGATGTCACAATGAATCATTTGATTCTTGGCCTCCATGGTGGTGTAATTGTACCAGGTTTTTATTGGGCCCCATGCTGTCACAATTCATCCCTGGCCCTTTTATGCCCATTGGTGTCAAAAGGGATCATTAGATTGTTAGCCTCCATTGGGTCACAATGGATCCTTACTTCTCTTAACCCCTGTGCTGTCACACTGCATCCCATGCCCTTTTAGGCCACATGACGTCACAATGAATTATTTGATTCTTGGCCTCCATGGCGGCATAATAGATCCTTGCTTCTATTGGTCCCCGTGCTGTAACAATCCATCCCTGGCCCTTTTTATACCCCCTGGTGCCACAAGGGATCATTAGATTGTTAGCCTGCATTGGGTCACAATGGTTCCTTGCTTCTCTTAACCTCTGTGGTGTCACAATGCATCCCATGCCCTTTTAGGCCACTTGATGTCACAATGAATCATTTGATTCTTGGCCTCCATGGTGTCATAATGGTTCCTTGTTTCTATTGGGCCCCATGTTGTCACAATTCATCCCTGGCCCTTTTGCGCCCCCTGGTGTCAAATGGGATCCTCGGAATATTAGCCTCCATTGGGTCACAATGGTTCCTTGCTTCTCTTAACTCCTGTGCTGTCACAATGCATCCCATGCCCTTTTAGGCCACTTGGTCTTACAATGAACCATTTGATTCTTGGCCTTCATGGTGTCATAATGGTTCCTTGCTTCTATAGGTCCCCATGCTGTCAGAGGCCATCCGTGGTCCTTTTGCGCCCCCTGGTGCCAAAAGGGATTCTTAGATTGTTAGCCTGCATTGGGTCACAATGGTTCCTTGCTTCTCTTAACCCCTGTGCTGTCACAATGCATCCCATGCCCTTTTAGGCCACATGATGTCACAATGAATCATTTGATTCTTGGCCTCCATGGTGGCATAATAGATCCTTGCTTCTCTTGGTCCCCGTGCTGTAACAATCCATCCCTGGCACTTTTTATGCCCCCTGGTGCCACAAGGGATCATTAGATTGTTAGCCTGCATTGGGTCACGATGGTTCCTTGTTTCTCTTAACCTCTGTGGTGTCACAATGCATTCCAAGCCCTTTTAGGCCACTTGGTCTTACAATGAACCATTTGATTCTTGGCCTCCATGGTGTCATAATGGTTCCTTGCTTCTATAGGACCCCATGCTGTCAGAGTTCATCCGTGGTCCTTTTGGGCCCCCTGGTGTCAAAAGGGATTCTTAGATTGTTAGCCTGCATTGGGTCACAATGGATCCTTGCTTCTCTTAACCCCTGTGCTGTCACAATGCATCCCATGCCCTTTTAGGCCACTTGATGTCACAATGAATCATTTGATTCTTGGCCTCCATGGTGGCATAATTGTACCAGGTTTTACTTGGGCCCCATGCTTTCACAATTCATCCCTGGCCCTTTTAGGCCCATTGGTGTCACAAGGGATCATTAGATTGTTAGCCTGCATTGGGTCACAATGGTTCCTTGCTTCTCTTAACCACTGTGCTGTCACAATGCATTCCAAGCCCTTTTAGGCAACTTGGTCTTACAATGAACCTTTTGATTCTTGGCCTTCATGGTGTCATAATGGTTCCTTGCTTCTATAGGTCCCCATGCTGTCAGAGTTCATCCATGATCCTTTTGCGCCCCCTGGTGTCAAAAGGGATTCTTAGATTGTTAGCCTGCATTGGGTCACAATGGTGCCTTGCTTCTCTTAACCCCTGTGCTGTCACAATGCATCCCATGACCTTTTAGGCCACTTGATGTCACAATGAATCATTTGATTCTTGGCCTCCATGGTGGCGTAATTGTACCAGATTTTAATTGGGCCCCGTGCTTTCACAATGCATCCCTGCCCCTTTTAGGCCCATTGGTGTCAAAAGGGATCATTAGATTGTTAGCCTCCATTGGGTCACAATGGATCCTTGCTTCTCTTAACCCCTGTGCTGTCACAATGCATCCCATGCCCTTTTAGGCCACTTGTTGTCACAATGAATCATTTGTTTCTTGGCCTCCATGGTGTCATAATGGTTCCTAGCTTCTATAGGTCCCCATGAAGTCAGAGTCCATCTGTGGTCCTTTTGCGCCCCCTGGTGTCAAAAGGGATCATTAGATTGTTAGCCTGCATTGGGTCACAATGGTTCCTTGCTTCTCTTAACCCCTGTGGTGTCACAATGCATCCCATGCCCTTTTAGGCCACATGATGTCACAATGAATTATTTGATTCTTGGGCTCCATGGCGGCATAATAGATCCTTGCTTCTATTGGTCCCCGTGCTGTAACAATTCATCGCTGGCCCTTTTAGGCCCATTGGTGTCACAAGGGATCATTAGATTGTTAGCCTGCATTGGGTCACAATGGTTCCTTGCTTCTATTAACCTCTGTGGTGTCACAATGCATCCCATGCCCTTTTAGGCCACTTGATGTCACAATGAATCATTTGATTCTTGGCCTCCATGGTGTCATAATGGTTCCTTGTTTCTATTGGGCCCCATGCTGTCACAATTCATCCCTGGCCCTTTTACGCCCCCTGGTTTCAAATGGGATCCTGGGATTATTAGCCTCCATTGGGTCACAATGGATCCTTGCTTCTCTTAAACCCTGTGGTGTCACAATGCATCCCATGCCCTTTTAGGCCACTTGATGTCACAATGAATCATTTGATTCTTGGCCTCCACGGTGGCATAATAGATCCTTGCTTCTATTGGTCCCCGTGCTGTAACAATCCATCCCTGGCCCTTTTTATACCCCCCTGGTGCCACAAGGGTTCATTAGATTGTTAGCCTGCATTGGGTCACAATGGTTCCTTGCTTCTCTTAACCTCTGTGGTGTCACAATGCATTCCAAGCCCTTTTAGGCCACTTGGTCATACAATGAACCATTTGATTCTTGGCCTTCATGGTGTCATAATGGTTCCTTGCTTCTATAGGTCCCCATGCTGTCAGAGTTCATCCGTGGTCCTTTTGCGCCCCCTGGTGTCAAAAGGGATTCTTAGATTGTTAGCCTGCATTGGGTCACAATGGTTCCTTGCTTCTCTTAACCCCTGTGCTGTCACAATGCATCCCATGCCCTTTTAGGCCACTTGGTGTCACAATGAATCATTTGATTCTTGGCCTCCATGGTGTCATAATAGATCCTTGCTTCTATTGGTCCCCGTGCTGTAACAATCCATCCCTGGCCCTTTTTATACCCCCTGGTGTCACAAGGGATCATTAGATTGTTAACCTGCATTGGGTCACAATGGTTCCTTGCTTCTCTTAACCCCTGTGCTGTCACAATGCATCCCATGCCCTGTTAGGCCACTTGATGTCACAATGAACCATTTGATTCTTGGCCTTCATGGTGTCATAATGGTTCCTTGCTTCTATAGGTCCCCATGCTGTCAGAGTTCATCCGTGGTCCTTTTGCGCCCCCTGGAGTCAAAAGGGATTCTTAGATTGTTAGCCTGCATTGGGTCACAATGGTTCCTTGCTTCTCTTAACCTCTGTGGTGTCATAATGCATCCCATGCCCTTTTAGGCTACTTGATGTCACAATGAATCATTTAATTTTTGGCCTCCATGGTGGCGTAATTGTACCAGGTTTTAATTGGGCCCCATGCTTTCACAATACATCCCTGCCCCTTTTAGGCCCATTGGCGTCAAAAGGGATCATTAGATTGTTAGCCTGCATTGGGTCACAATGGTTCCTTGCTTCTCTTAACCCCTGTGCTGTCACAATGCATCCCATGCCCTTTTAGGCCACATGATGTCACAATGAATCATTTGATTCTTGGCCTCCATGGTGGCATAATAGATCCTTGCTTCTATTGGTCCCCGTGCTGTAACAATCCATCCCTGGCCCTTTTTATACCCCCTGGTGCCACAAGGGATCATTAGATTGTTAGCCTGCATTGGGTCACAATGGTTCCTTGCTTCTCTTAACCTCTGTGGTGTCACAATGCATTCCAAGACCTTTTAGGCCACTTGGTCTTACAATGAACCATTTGATTCTTGGCCTCCATGGTGGCATAATTGTACCAGGTTTTACTTGGGCCCCATGCTTTCACAATTCCTCCCTGCCCCTTTTAGGCCCATAGGTGTCACAAGGGATCATTTGATTCTTAGCCTGCATTGGGTCACAATGGTTCCTTGCTTCTCTTAACCTCAGTGGTGTCACAATGCATCCCATGCCCTTTTAGGCCACTTGATGTCACAATGAATAATTTGTTTCTTGGCCTCCATGGTGTCATAATGGTTCCTTGCTTCTATAGGTCCCCATGCTGTCAGAGTCCATCCGTGGTCCTTTTGCGCCCCCTGGTGTCAAAAGGGATTCTTAGATTGTTAGCCTGCATTGGGTCACAATGGTTCCTTGCTTCTCTTAACCCCTGTGCTGTCACAATGCATCCCATGCCCTTTTAGGCCACTTGGTGTCACAATGAATTATTTGATTCTTGGCCTCCATGGTGTCATAATAGATCCTTGCTTCTATTGGTCCCCGTGCTGTAACAATCCATCCCTGGACCTTTTTATACCCCCTGGTGCCACAAGGGATCATTAGATTGTTAGCCTGCATTGGGTCACAATGGTTCCTTGCTTCTCTTAACCTCTGTGGTGTCGCAATGCATTCCAAGCCCTTTTAGGCCACTTGGTCTTACAATGAACCATTTGATTCTTGGCCTTCATGGTGTCATAATGGTTCCTTGCTTCTATAGGTCCCCATGCTGTCAGAGTTCATCCGTGGTCGTTTTGCGCCCCCTGGTGGCAAAAGGGATTCTTAGATTGTTAGCCTGCTTTGGGTCACAATGGTTCCTTGCTTCTCTTAACCCCTGTGCTGTCACAATGCATCCCATGCCCTTTTAGGCCACTTGATGTCACAATGAATCATTTGATTCTTGGCCTCCATGGTGGCATAATTGTACCAGGTTTTACTTGGGCCCCATGCTTTCACAATTCATCCCTGCCCCTTTTAGGCCCATTGGTGTCACAAGGGATCATTAGATTGTTAGCCTGCATTGGGTCACAATGGTTCCTTGCTTCTCTTAACCTCTGTGGTGTCACAATGCATCCCATGCCCTTTTAGGCCACTTGATGTCACAATGAATCATTTGATTCTTGGCCTCCATGGTGGTGTAATTGTACCAGGTTTTTATTGGGCCCCATGCTGTCACAATTCATCCCTGGCCCTTTTATGCCCATTGGTGTCAAAAGGGATCATTAGATTGTTAGCCTCCATTGGGTCACAATGGATCCTTACTTCTCTTAACCCCTGTGCTGTCACACTGCATCCCATGCCCTTTTAGGCCACATGACGTCACAATGAATTATTTGATTCTTGGCCTCCATGGCGGCATAATAGATCCTTGCTTCTATTGGTCCCCGTGCTGTAACAATCCATCCCTGGCCCTTTTTATACCCCCTGGTGCCACAAGGGATCATTAGATTGTTAGCCTGCATTGGGTCACAATGGTTCCTTGCTTCTCTTAACCTCTGTGGTGTCACAATGCATCCCATGCCCTTTTAGGCCACTTGATGTCACAATGAATCATTTGATTCTTGGCCTCCATGGTGTCATAATGGTTCCTTGTTTCTATTGGGCCCCATGTTGTCACAATTCATCCCTGGCCCTTTTGCGCCCCCTGGTGTCAAATGGGATCCTCGGAATATTAGCCTCCATTGGGTCACAATGGTTCCTTGCTTCTCTTAACTCCTGTGCTGTCACAATGCATCCCATGCCCTTTTAGGCCACTTGGTCTTACAATGAACCATTTGATTCTTGGCCTTCATGGTGTCATAATGGTTCCTTGCTTCTATAGGTCCCCATGCTGTCAGAGGCCATCCGTGGTCCTTTTGCGCCCCCTGGTGCCAAAAGGGATTCTTAGATTGTTAGCCTGCATTGGGTCACAATGGTTCCTTGCTTCTCTTAACCCCTGTGCTGTCACAATGCATCCCATGCCCTTTTAGGCCACATGATGTCACAATGAATCATTTGATTCTTGGCCTCCATGGTGGCATAATAGATCCTTGCTTCTCTTGGTCCCCGTGCTGTAACAATCCATCCCTGGCACTTTTTATGCCCCCTGGTGCCACAAGGGATCATTAGATTGTTAGCCTGCATTGGGTCACGATGGTTCCTTGTTTCTCTTAACCTCTGTGGTGTCACAATGCATTCCAAGCCCTTTTAGGCCACTTGGTCTTACAATGAACCATTTGATTCTTGGCCTCCATGGTGTCATAATGGTTCCTTGCTTCTATAGGACCCCATGCTGTCAGAGTTCATCCGTGGTCCTTTTGGGCCCCCTGGTGTCAAAAGGGATTCTTAGATTGTTAGCCTGCATTGGGTCACAATGGATCCTTGCTTCTCTTAACCCCTGTGCTGTCACAATGCATCCCATGCCCTTTTAGGCCACTTGATGTCACAATGAATCATTTGATTCTTGGCCTCCATGGTGGCATAATTGTACCAGGTTTTACTTGGGCCCCATGCTTTCACAATTCATCCCTGGCCCTTTTAGGCCCATTGGTGTCACAAGGGATCATTAGATTGTTAGCCTGCATTGGGTCACAATGGTTCCTTGCTTCTCTTAACCACTGTGCTGTCACAATGCATTCCAAGCCCTTTTAGGCAACTTGGTCTTACAATGAACCTTTTGATTCTTGGCCTTCATGGTGTCATAATGGTTCCTTGCTTCTATAGGTCCCCATGCTGTCAGAGTTCATCCATGATCCTTTTGCGCCCCCTGGTGTCAAAAGGGATTCTTAGATTGTTAGCCTGCATTGGGTCACAATGGTGCCTTGCTTCTCTTAACCCCTGTGCTGTCACAATGCATCCCATGACCTTTTAGGCCACTTGATGTCACAATGAATCATTTGATTCTTGGCCTCCATGGTGGCGTAATTGTACCAGATTTTAATTGGGCCCCGTGCTTTCACAATGCATCCCTGCCCCTTTTAGGCCCATTGGTGTCAAAAGGGATCATTAGATTGTTAGCCTCCATTGGGTCACAATGGATCCTTGCTTCTCTTAACCCCTGTGCTGTCACAATGCATCCCATGCCCTTTTAGGCCACTTGTTGTCACAATGAATCATTTGTTTCTTGGCCTCCATGGTGTCATAATGGTTCCTAGCTTCTATAGGTCCCCATGAAGTCAGAGTCCATCTGTGGTCCTTTTGCGCCCCCTGGTGTCAAAAGGGATCATTAGATTGTTAGCCTGCATTGGGTCACAATGGTTCCTTGCTTCTCTTAACCCCTGTGGTGTCACAATGCATCCCATGCCCTTTTAGGCCACATGATGTCACAATGAATTATTTGATTCTTGGGCTCCATGGCGGCATAATAGATCCTTGCTTCTATTGGTCCCCGTGCTGTAACAATTCATCGCTGGCCCTTTTAGGCCCATTGGTGTCACAAGGGATCATTAGATTGTTAGCCTGCATTGGGTCACAATGGTTCCTTGCTTCTATTAACCTCTGTGGTGTCACAATGCATCCCATGCCCTTTTAGGCCACTTGATGTCACAATGAATCATTTGATTCTTGGCCTCCATGGTGTCATAATGGTTCCTTGTTTCTATTGGGCCCCATGCTGTCACAATTCATCCCTGGCCCTTTTACGCCCCCTGGTTTCAAATGGGATCCTGGGATTATTAGCCTCCATTGGGTCACAATGGATCCTTGCTTCTCTTAAACCCTGTGGTGTCACAATGCATCCCATGCCCTTTTAGGCCACTTGATGTCACAATGAATCATTTGATTCTTGGCCTCCACGGTGGCATAATAGATCCTTGCTTCTATTGGTCCCCGTGCTGTAACAATCCATCCCTGGCCCTTTTTATACCCCCCTGGTGCCACAAGGGTTCATTAGATTGTTAGCCTGCATTGGGTCACAATGGTTCCTTGCTTCTCTTAACCTCTGTGGTGTCACAATGCATTCCAAGCCCTTTTAGGCCACTTGGTCATACAATGAACCATTTGATTCTTGGCCTTCATGGTGTCATAATGGTTCCTTGCTTCTATAGGTCCCCATGCTGTCAGAGTTCATCCGTGGTCCTTTTGCGCCCCCTGGTGTCAAAAGGGATTCTTAGATTGTTAGCCTGCATTGGGTCACAATGGTTCCTTGCTTCTCTTAACCCCTGTGCTGTCACAATGCATCCCATGCCCTTTTAGGCCACTTGGTGTCACAATGAATCATTTGATTCTTGGCCTCCATGGTGTCATAATAGATCCTTGCTTCTATTGGTCCCCGTGCTGTAACAATCCATCCCTGGCCCTTTTTATACCCCCTGGTGTCACAAGGGATCATTAGATTGTTAACCTGCATTGGGTCACAATGGTTCCTTGCTTCTCTTAACCCCTGTGCTGTCACAATGCATCCCATGCCCTGTTAGGCCACTTGATGTCACAATGAACCATTTGATTCTTGGCCTTCATGGTGTCATAATGGTTCCTTGCTTCTATAGGTCCCCATGCTGTCAGAGTTCATCCGTGGTCCTTTTGCGCCCCCTGGAGTCAAAAGGGATTCTTAGATTGTTAGCCTGCATTGGGTCACAATGGTTCCTTGCTTCTCTTAACCTCTGTGGTGTCATAATGCATCCCATGCCCTTTTAGGCTACTTGATGTCACAATGAATCATTTAATTTTTGGCCTCCATGGTGGCGTAATTGTACCAGGTTTTAATTGGGCCCCATGCTTTCACAATACATCCCTGCCCCTTTTAGGCCCATTGGCGTCAAAAGGGATCATTAGATTGTTAGCCTGCATTGGGTCACAATGGTTCCTTGCTTCTCTTAACCCCTGTGCTGTCACAATGCATCCCATGCCCTTTTAGGCCACATGATGTCACAATGAATCATTTGATTCTTGGCCTCCATGGTGGCATAATAGATCCTTGCTTCTATTGGTCCCCGTGCTGTAACAATCCATCCCTGGCCCTTTTTATACCCCCTGGTGCCACAAGGGATCATTAGATTGTTAGCCTGCATTGGGTCACAATGGTTCCTTGCTTCTCTTAACCTCTGTGGTGTCACAATGCATTCCAAGCCCTTTTAGGCCACTTGGTCTTACAATGAACCATTTGATTCTTGGCCTCCATGGTGGCATAATTGTACCAGGTTTTACTTGGGCCCCATGCTTTCACAATTCCTCCCTGCCCCTTTTAGGCCCATAGGTGTCACAAGGGATCATTTGATTCTTAGCCTGCATTGGGTCACAATGGTTCCTTGCTTCTCTTAACCTCAGTGGTGTCACAATGCATCCCATGCCCTTTTAGGCCACTTGATGTCACAATGAATAATTTGTTTCTTGGCCTCCATGGTGTCATAATGGTTCCTTGCTTCTATAGGTCCCCATGCTGTCAGAGTCCATCCGTGGTCCTTTTGCGCCCCCTGGTGTCAAAAGGGATTCTTAGATTGTTAGCCTGCATTGGGTCACAATGGTTCCTTGCTTCTCTTAACCCCTGTGCTGTCACAATGCATCCCATGCCCTTTTAGGCCACTTGGTGTCACAATGAATTATTTGATTCTTGGCCTCCATGGTGGCATAATAGATCCTTGCTTCTATTGGTCCCCGTGCTGTAACAATTCATCGCTGGCCCTTTTAGGCCCATTGGTGTCACAAGGGATCATTAGATTGTTAGCCTGCATTGGGTCACAATGGTTCCTTGCTTCTCTTAACCTCTGTGGTGTCACAATGCATCCCATGCCCTTTTAGGCCACATGATGTCACAATGAATCATTTGATTCTTGGCCTCCATGGTGTCATAATGGTTCCTTGTTTCTATTGGGCCCCATGCTGTCACAATACATCCCTGGCCCTTTTATGCCCCCTGGTGTCCAATGGGATTCTTAGATTGTTAGCCTGCATTGGGTCACAATGGTTCCTTGCTTCTCTTAACCCCTGTGCTGTCACAATGCATCCCATGCCCTTTTAGGCCACTTGATGTCACAATGAATCATTTGATTCTTGGCCTCCATGGTGGCATAATTGTACCAGGTTTTACTTGGGCCCCATGCTTTCACAATACATCCCTGCCCCTTTTAGGCCCATTGGTGTCACAAGGGATCATTAGATTGTTAGCCTGCATTGGGTCACAATGGTTCCTTGCTTCTCTTAACCTCTGTGGTGTCACAATGCATTCCAAGCCCTTTTAGGCCACTTGGTCTTACAATGAATCATTTGATTCTTGGCCTCCATGGTGGCGTAATTGTACCAGATTTTAATTGGGCCCCGTGCTTTCACAATGCATCCCTGCCCCTTTTAGGCCCATTGGTGTCAAAAGGGATCATTAGATTGTTAGCCTCCATTGGGTCACAATGGATCCTTGCTTCTCTTAACCCCTGTGCTGTCACAATGCATCCCATGCCCTTTTAGGCCACTTGTTGTCACAATGAATCATTTGTTTCTTGGCCTCCATGGTGTCATAATGGTTCCTTGCTTCTATAGGTCCGCATGAAGTCAGATTCCATCTGTGGTCCTTTTGCGCCCCCTGGTGTCAAAAGGGATCATTAGATTGTTAGCCTGCATTGGGTCACAATGGTTCCTTGCTTCTCTTAAACCCTGTGCTGTCACAATGCATCCCATGCCCTTTTAGGCCACTTGATGTCACAATGAATCATTTGATTCTTGGCCTCCACGGTGGCATAATAGATCCTTGCTTCTATTGGTCCCCGTGCTGTAACAATCCATCCCTGGCCCTTTTTATACCCCCTGGTGCCACAAGGGTTCATTAAATTGTTAGCCTGCATTGGGTCACAATGGTTCCTTGCTTCTCTTAACCTCTGTGGTGTCACAATGCATTCCAAGCCCTTTTAGGCCACTTGGTCATACAATGAACCATTTGATTCTTGGCCTTCATGGTGTCATAATGGTTCCTTGCTTCTATAGGTCCCCATGCTGTCAGAGTTCATCCGTGGTCCTTTTGCGCCCCCTGGTGTCAAAAGGGATTCTTAGATTGTTAGCCTGCATTGGGTCACAATGGTTCCTTGCTTCTCTTAACCCCTGTGCTGTCACAATGCATCCCATGCCCTTTTAGGCCACTTGGTGTCACAATGAATCATTTGATTCTTGGCCTCCATGGTGGCATAATAGATCCTTGCTTCTATTGGTCCCCGTGCTGTAACAATCCATCCCTGGCCCTTTTTATACCCCCTGGTGTCACAAAGGATCATTAGATTGTTAACCTGCATTGGGTCACAATGGTTCCTTGCTTCTCTTAACCCCTGTGCTGTCACAATGCATCCCATGCCCTGTTAGGCCACTTGATGTCACAATGAACCATTTGATTCTTGGCCTTCATGGTGTCATAATGGTTCCTTGCTTCTATAGGTCCCCATGCTGTCAGAGTTCATCCGTGGTCCTTTTGCGCCCCCTGGAGTCAAAAGGGATTCTTAGATTGTTAGCCTGCATTGGGTCACAATGGTTCCTTGCTTCTCTTAACCTCTGTGGTGTCATAATGCATCCCATGCCCTTTTAGGCTACTTGATGTCACAATGAATCATTTAATTTTTGGCCTCCATGGTGGCGTAATTGTACCAGGTTTTAATTGGGCCCCATGCTTTCACAATACATCCCTGCCCCTTTTAGGCCCATTGGCGTCAAAAGGGATCATTAGATTGTTAGCCTCCATTGGGTCACAATGGATCCTTGCTTCTCTTAACCCCTGTGCTGTCACAATGCATCCCATGCCCTTTTAGGCCACATGATGTCACAATGAATCATTTGGTTCTTGGCCTCCACGGAGGCATAATAGATCCTTGCTTCTATTGGTCCCCGTGCTGTAACAATCCATCCCTGGCCCTTTTTATACCCCCTGGTGCCACAAGGGATCATTAGATTGTTAGCCTGCATTGGGTCACAATGGTTCCTTGCTTCTCTTAACCTCTGTGGTGTCACAATGCATCCCATGCCCTTTTAGGCCACTTGATGTCACAATGAATCATTTGATTCTTGGCCTCCATGGTGTCATAATGGTTCCTTGTTTCTATTGGGCCCCATGCTGTCACAATTCATCCCTGGCCCTTTTACGCCCCCTGGTTTCAAATGGGATCCTGGGATTATTAGCCTCCATTGGGTCACAATGGATCCTTGCTTCTCTTAAACCCTGTGCTGTCACAATGCATCCCATGCCCTTTTAGGCCACTTGATGTCACAATGAATCATTTGATTCTTGGCCTCCACGGTGGCATAATAGATCCTTGCTTCTATTGGTCCCCGTGCTGTAACAATCCATCCCTGGCCCTTTTTATACCCCCTGGTGCCACAAGGGTTCATTAGATTGTTAGCCTGCATTGGGTCACAATGGTTCCTTGCTTCTCTTAACCTCTGTGGTGTCACAATGCATTCCAAGCCCTTTTAGGCCACTTGGTCATACAATGAACCATTTGATTCTTGGCCTTCATGGTGTCATAATGGTTCCTTGCTTCTATAGGTCCCCATGCCGTCAGAGTTCATCCGTGGTCCTTTTGCGCCCCCTGGTGTCAAAAGGGATTCTTAGATTGTTAGCCTGCATTGGGTCACAATGGTTCCTTGCTTCTCTTAACCCCTGTGCTGTCACAATGCATCCCATGCCCTTTTAGGCCACTTGGTGTCACAATGAATCATTTGATTCTTGGCCTCCATGGTGGCATAATAGATCCTTGCTTCTATTGGTCCCCGTGCTGTAACAATCCATCCCTGGCCCTTTTTATACCCCCTGGTGTCACAAGGGATCATTAGATTGTTAACCTGCATTGGGTCACAATGGTTCCTTGCTTCTCTTAACCCCTGTGCTGTCACAATGCATCCCATGCCCTGTTAGGCCACTTGATGTCACAATGAACCATTTGATTCTTGGCCTTCATGGTGTCATAATGGTTCCTTGCTTCTATAGGTCCCCATGCTGTCAGAGTTCATCCGTGGTCCTTTTGCGCCCCCTGGAGTCAAAAGGGATTCTTAGATTGTTAGCCTGCATTGGGTCACAATGGTTCCTTGCTTCTCTTAACCTCTGTGGTGTCATAATGCATCCCATGCCCTTTTAGGCTACTTGATGTCACAATGAATCATTTAATTTTTGGCCTCCATGGTGGCGTAATTGTACCAGGTTTTAATTGGGCCCCATGCTTTCACAATACATCCCTGCCCCTTTTAGGCCCATTGGCGTCAAAAGGGATCATTAGATTGTTAGCCTCCATTGGGTCACAATGGATCCTTGCTTCTCTTAACCCCTGTGCTGTCACAATGCATCCCATGCCCTTTTAGGCCACATGATGTCACAATGAATCATTTGGTTCTTGGCCTCCACGGAGGCATAATAGATCCTTGCTTCTATTGGTCCCCGTGCTGTAACAATCCATCCCTGGCCCTTTTTATACCCCCTGGTGCCACAAGGGATCATTAGATTGTTAGCCTGCATTGGGTCACAATGGTTCCTTGCTTCTCTTAACCTCTGTGGTGTCACAATGCATTCCAAGCCCTTTTAGGCCACTTGGTCTTACAATGAACCATTTGATTCTTGGCCTCCATGGTGGCATAATTGTACCAGGTTTTACTTGGGCCCCATGCTTTCACAATTCCTCCCTGCCCCTTTTAGGCCCATAGGTGTCACAAGGGATCATTAGATTGTTAGCCTGCATTGGGTCACAATGGTTCCTTGCTTCTCTTAACCTCTGTCGTGTCACAATGCATCCCATGCCCTTTTAGGCCACTTGATGTCACAATGAATCATTTGTTTCTTGGCCTCCATGGTGTCATAATGGTTCCTTGCTTCTATAGGTCCCCATGCTGTCAGAGTCCATCCGTGGTCCTTTTGCGCCCCCTGGTGTCAAAAGGGATTCTTAGATTGTTAGCCTGCATTGGGTCACAATGGTTCCTTGCTTCTCTTAACCTCTGTGGTGTCACAATGCATCCCATGCCCTTTTAGGCCACTTGATGTCACAATGAATCATTTGATTCTTGGCCTCCATGGTGTCATAATGGTTCCTTGTTTCTATTGGGCCCCATGCTGTCACAATTCATCCCTGGCCCTTTTATGCCCCCTGGTGTCAAAAAGGGATCCTGGGATTATTAGCCTCCCTTGGGTCACAATGGATCCTTGCTTCTCTTAACCCCTGTGCTGTCACAATGCATCCCATGCCCTTTTAGGCCACATGATGTCACAATGAATCATTTGATTCTTGGCCTCCACGGAGGCATAATAGATCCTTGCTTCTATTGGTCCCCGTGCTGTAACAATCCATCCCTGGCCCTTTTTATACCCCCTGGTGCCACAAGGGATCATTAGATTGTTAGCCTGCATTGGGTCACAATGGTTCCTTGCTTCTCTTAACCTCTGTGGTGTCACAATGCATTCCAAGCCCTTTTAGGCCACTTGGTCATACAATGAACCATTTGATTCTTGGCCTTCATGGTGTCATAATGGTTCCTTGCTTCTATAGGTCCCCATGCTGTCAGAGTTCATCCGTGGTCCTTTTGCGCCCCCTGGTGTCAAAAGGGATTCTTAGATTGTTAGCCTGCATTGGGTCACAATGGTTCCTTGCTTCTCTTAACCCCTGTGCTGTCACAATGCATCCCATGCCCTTTTAGGCCACTTGGTGTCACAATGAATCATTTGATTCTTGGCCTCCATGGTGGCAAAATAGATCCTTGCTTCTATAGGTCCCCGTGCTATAACAATCCATCCCTGGCCCTTTTTATACCCCCTGGTGTCACAAGGGATCATTAGATTGTTAGCCTGCATTGGGTCACAATGGTTCCTTGCTTCTCTTAACCCCTGTGCTGTCACAATGCATCCCATGCCCTGTTAGGCCACTTGATGTCACAATGAACCATTTGATTCTTGGCCTTCATGGTGTCATAATGGTTCCTTGCTTCTATAGGTCCCCATGCTGTCAGAGTCCATCCGTGGTCCTTTTGCGCCCCCTGGTGTCAAAAGGGATTCTTAGATTGTTAGCCTGCATTGGGTCACAATGGATCCTTGCTTCTCTTAACCCCTGTGCTGTCACAATGCATCCCATGCCCTTTTAGGCCACATGATGTCACAATGAATCATTTGATTCTTGGCCTCCATGGTGGTGAAATTGTACCAGGATTTAATTGGGCCCCATGCTTTCACAATACATCCCTGCCCCTTTTAGGCCCATTGGTGTCAAAAGGGATCATTAGATTGTTAGCCTGCATTGGGTCACAATGGTTCCTTGCTTCTCTTAACCTCTGTGGTGTCACAATGCATCCCATGCCCTTTTAGGCCACTTGATGTCACAATGAATCATTTGATTCTTGGCCTCCATGTTGTCATAATGGTTCCTTGTTTCTATTGGGCCCCATGCTGTCACAATTCATCCCTGGCCCTTTTACGCCCCCTGGTTTCAAATGGGATCCTGGGATTATTAGCCTCCATTGGGTCACAATGGATCCTTGCTTCTCTTAACCCCTGTGCTGTCACAATGCATCCCATGCCCTTTTAGGCCACTTGATGTCACAATGAATCATTTGATTCTTGGCCTCCATGGTGGCATAATTGTACCAGGTTTTACTTGGGCCCCATGCTTTCACAATACATCCCTGCCCCTTTTAGGCCCATTGGTGTCACAAGGGATCATTAGATTGTTAGCCTGCATTGGGTCACAATGGTTCCTTGCTTCTCTTAACCTCTGGGGTGTCACAATGCATTCCAAGCCCTTTTAGGCCACTTGGTCTTACAATGAACCATTTGATTCTTGGCCTTCATGGTGTCATAAGGGTTCCTTGCTTCTATAGGTCCCCATGCTGTCAGAGTTCATTCGTGGTCCTTTTGCGCCCCCTGGTGTCAAAAGGGATTCTTAGATTGTTAGCCTGCATTGGGTCACAATGGTTCCTTGCTTCTCTTAACCTCTGTGGTGTCATAATGCATCCCATGCCCTTTTAGGCTACTTGATGTCACAATGAATCATTTAATTTTTGGCCTCCATGGTGGCGTAATTGTACCAGGTTTTAATTGGGCCCCATGCTTTCACAATACATCCCTGCCCCTTTTAGGCCCATTGGCGTCAAAAGGGATCATTAGATTGTTAGCCTCCATTGGGTCACAATGGATCCTTGCTTCTCTTAACCCCTGTGCTGTCACAATGCATCCCATGCCCTTTTAGGCCACATGATGTCACAATGAATTATGTGATTCTTGGCCTCCATGGTGGCATAATAGATCCTTGCTTCTATTGGTCCCCGTGCTGTAACAATTCATCGCTGGCCCTTTTAGGCCCATTGGTGTCACAAGGCATCATTAGATTGTTAGCCTGCATTGGGTCACAATGGTTCCTTGCTTCTCTTAACCTCTGTGGTGTCACAATGCATCCCATACCCTTTTAGGCCACTTGATGTCACAATGAATCATTTGATTCTTGGCCTCCATGGTGTCATAATGGTTCCTTGTTTCTATTGGGCTCCATGCTGTCACAATTCATCCCTGGCCCTTTTACGCCCCCTGGTGTCAAATGGGATCCTGGGATTATTAGCCTCCCTTGGGTCACAATGGATCCTTGCTTCTCTTAACCCCTGTGCTGTCACAATGCATCCCATGCCCTTTTAGGCCACATGATGTCACAATGAATCATTTGATTCTTGGCCTCCACGGAGGCATAATAGATCCTTGCTTCTATTGGTCCCCGTGCTGTAACAATCCATCCCTGGCCCTTTTTATACCCCCTGGTGCCACAAGGGATCATTAGATTGTTAGCCTGCATTGGGTCACAATGGTTCCTTGCTTCTCTTAACCCCTGTGCTGTCACAATGCATCCCATGCCCTTTTAGGCCACTTGATGTCACAATGAATCATTTAATTCTTGGCCTCCATGGTGGCGTAATTGAACCAGGTTTTAATTGGGCCCCATGCTTTCACAATACATCCCTGCCCCTTTTAGGCCCATTGGTGTCAAAAGGGATCATTAGATTGTTAGCCTCCATTGGGTCACAATGGATCCTTGCTTCTCTTAACCCCTGTGCTGTCACAATGCATCCCATGCCCTTTTAGGCCACTTGTTGTCACAATGAATCATTTGTTTCTTGGCCTCCATGGTGTCATAATGGTTCCTAGCTTCTATAGGTCCCCATGAAGTCAGAGTCCATCTGTGGTCCTTTTGCGCCCCCTGGTGTCAAAAGGGATCATTAGATTGTTAGCCTGCATTGGGTCACAATGGTTCCTTGCTTCTCTTAACCCCTGTGGTGTCACAATGCATCCCATGCCCTTTTAGGCCACATGATGTCACAATGAATTATTTGATTCTTGGGCTCCATGGCGGCATAATAGATCCTTGCTTCTATTGGTCCCCGTGCTGTAACAATTCATCGCTGGCCCTTTTAGGCCCATTGGTGTCACAAGGGATCATTAGATTGTTAGCCTGCATTGGGTCACAATGGTTCCTTGCTTCTCTTAACCTCTGTGGTGTCACAATGCATCCCATACCCTTTTAGGCCACTTGATGTCACAATGAATCATTTGATTCTTGGCCTCCATGGTGTCATAATGGTTCCTTGTTTCTATTGGGCCCCATGCTGTCACAATTCATCCCTGGCCCTTTTACGCCCCCTGGTGTCAAATGGGATCCTGGGATTATTAGCCTCCCTTGGGTCACAATGGATCCTTGCTTCTCTTAACCCCTGTGCTGTCACAATGCATCCCATGCCCTTTTAGGCCACATGATGTCACAATGAATCATTTGATTCTTGGCCTCCACGGAGGCATAATAGATCCTTGCTTCTATTGGTCCCCGTGCTGTAACAATCCATCCCTGGCACTTTTTATACCCCCTGGTGCCACAAGGGATCATTAGATTGTTAGCTTGCATTGGGTCACAATGGTTCCTTGCTTCTCTTAACCCCTGTGCTGTCACAATGCATCCCATGCCCTTTTAGGCCACTTGATGTCACAATGAATCATTTAATTCTTGGCCTCCATGGTGGCGTAATTGAACCAGGTTTTAATTGGGCCCCATGCTTTCACAATACATCCCTGCCCCTTTTAGGCCCATTGGTGTCAAAAGGGATCATTAGATTGTTAGCCTCCATTGGGTCACAATGGATCCTTGCTTCTCTTAACCCCTGTGCTGTCACAATGCATCCCATGCCCTTTTAGGCCACTTGTTGTCACAATGAATCATTTGTTTCTTGGCCTCCATGGTGTCATAATGGTTCCTAGCTTCTATAGGTCCCCATGAAGTCAGAGTCCATCTGTGGTCCTTTTGCGCCCCCTGGTGTCAAAAGGGATCATTAGATTGTTAGCCTGCATTGGGTCACAATGGTTCCTTGCTTCTCTTAACCCCTGTGGTGTCACAATGCATCCCATGCCCTTTTAGGCCACATGATGTCACAATGAATTATTTGATTCTTGGGCTCCATGGCGGCATAATAGATCCTTGCTTCTATTGGTCCCCGTGCTGTAACAATTCATCGCTGGCCCTTTTAGGCCCATTGGTGTCACAAGGGATCATTAGATTGTTAGCCTGCATTGGGTCACAATGGTTCCTTGCTTCTCTTAACCTCTGTGGTGTCACAATGCATCCCATGCCCTTTTAGGCCACTTGATGTCACAATGAATCATTTGATTCTTGGCCTCCATGGTGTCATAATGGTTCCTTGTTTCTATTGGGCCCCATGCTGTCACAATTCATCCCTGGCCCTTTTACGCCCCCTGGTTTCAAATGGGATCCTGGGATTATTAGCCTCCATTGGGTCACAATGGATCCTTGCTTCTCTTAAACCCTGTGCTGTCACAATGCATCCCATGCCCTTTTAGGCCACTTGATGTCACAATGAATCATTTGATTCTTGGCCTCCACGGTGGCATAATAGATCCTTGCTTCTATTGGTCCCCGTGCTGTAACAATCCATCCCTGGCCCTTTTTATACCCCCTGGTGCCACAAGGGTTCATTAGATTGTTAGCCTGCATTGGGTCACAATGGTTCCTTGCTTCTCTTAACCTCTGTGGTGTCACAATGCATTCCAAGCCCTTTTAGGCCACTTGGTCATACAATGAACCATTTGATTCTTGGCCTTCATGGTGTCATAATGGTTCCTTGCTTCTATAGGTCCCCATGCCGTCAGAGTTCATCCGTGGTCCTTTTGCGCCCCCTGGTGTCAAAAGGGATTCTTAGATTGTTAGCCTGCATTGGGTCACAATGGTTCCTTGCTTCTCTTAACCCCTGTGCTGTCACAATGCATCCCATGCCCTTTTAGGCCACTTGGTGTCACAATGAATCATTTGATTCTTGGCCTCCATGGTGGCATAATAGATCCTTGCTTCTATTGGTCCCCGTGCTGTAACAATCCATCCCTGGCCCTTTTTATACCCCCTGGTGTCACAAGGGATCATTAGATTGTTAACCTGCATTGGGTCACAATGGTTCCTTGCTTCTCTTAACCCCTGTGCTGTCACAATGCATCCCATGCCCTGTTAGGCCACTTGATGTCACAATGAACCATTTGATTCTTGGCCTTCATGGTGTCATAATGGTTCCTTGCTTCTATAGGTCCCCATGCTGTCAGAGTTCATCCGTGGTCCTTTTGCGCCCCCTGGAGTCAAAAGGGATTCTTAGATTGTTAGCCTGCATTGGGTCACAATGGTTCCTTGCTTCTCTTAACCTCTGTGGTGTCATAATGCATCCCATGCCCTTTTAGGCTACTTGATGTCACAATGAATCATTTAATTTTTGGCCTCCATGGTGGCGTAATTGTACCAGGTTTTAATTGGGCCCCATGCTTTCACAATACATCCCTGCCCCTTTTAGGCCCATTGGCGTCAAAAGGGATCATTAGATTGTTAGCCTGCATTGGGTCACAATGGTTCCTTGCTTCTCTTAACCCCTGTGCTGTCACAATGCATCCCATGCCCTTTTAGGCCACATGATGTCACAATGAATCATTTGATTCTTGGCCTCCACGGAGGCATAATAGATCCTTGCTTCTATTGGTCCCCGTGCTGTAACAATCCATCCCTGGCCCTTTTTATACCCCCTGGTGCCACAAGGGATCATTAGATTGTTAGCCTGCATTGGGTCACAATGGTTCCTTGCTTCTCTTAACCTCTGTGGTGTCACAATGCATTCCAAGACCTTTTAGGCCACTTGGTCTTACAATGAACCATTTGATTCTTGGCCTCCATGGTGGCATAATTGTACCAGGTTTTACTTGGGCCCCATGCTTTCACAATTCCTCCCTGCCCCTTTTAGGCCCATAGGTGTCACAAGGGATCATTAGATTCTTAGCCTGCATTGGGTCACAATGGTTCCTTGCTTCTCTTAACCTCAGTGGTGTCACAATGCATCCCATGCCCTTTTAGGCCACTTGATGTCACAATGAATAATTTGTTTCTTGGCCTCCATGGTGTCATAATGGTTCCTTGCTTCTATGGGTCCCCATGCTGTCAGAGTCCATCCGTGGTCCTTTTGCGCCCCCTGGTGTCAAAAGGGATTCTTAGATTGTTAGCCTGCATTGGGTCACAATGGTTCCTTGCTTCTCTTAACCTCTGTGGTGTCACAATGCATCCCATGCCCTTTTAGGCCACTTGATGTCACAATGAATCATTTAATTCTTGGCCTCCATGGTGGCGTAATTGAACCAGGTTTTAAATGGGCCCCATGCTTTCACAATACATCCCTGCCCCTTTTAGGCCCATTGGTGTCAAAAGGGATCATTAGATTGTTAGCCTCCATTGGGTCACAATGGATCCTTGCTTCTCTTAACCCCTGTGCTGTCACAATGCATCCCATGCGCTTTTAGGCCACATGATGTCACAATGAATTATTTGATTCTTGGCCTCCATGGTGGCATAATAGATCCTTGCTTCTATTGGTCCCCGTGCTGTAACAATTCATCGCTGGCCCTTTTAGGCCCATTGGTGTCACAAGGGATCATTAGATTGTTAGCCTGCATTGGGTCACAATGGTTCCTTGCTTCTCTTAACCTCTGTGGTGTCACAATGCATCCCATGCCCTTTTAGGCCACATGATGTCACAATGAATCATTTGATTCTTGGCCTCCATGGTGTCATAATGGTTCCTTGTTTCTATTGGGCCCCATGCTGTCACAATACATCCCTGGCCCTTTTATGCCCCCTGGTGTCCAATGGGATTCTTAGATTGTTAGCCTGCATTGGGTCACAATGGATCCTTGCTTCTCTTAACCCCTGTGCTGTCACAATGCATCCCATGCCCTTTTAGGCCACATGATGTCACAATGAATCATTTGATTCTTGGCCTCCATGGTGGCATAATTGTACCAGGTTTTACTTGGGCCCCATGCTTTCACAATACATCCCTGCCCCTTTTAGGCCCATTGGTGTCACAAGGGATCATTAGATTGTTAGCCTGCATTGGGTCACAATGGTTCCTTGCTTCTCTTAACCTCTGTGGTGTCACAATGCATTCCAAGCCCTTTTAGGCCACTTGGTCTTACAATGAACCATTTGATTCTTGGCCTTCATGGTGTCATAATGGTTCCTTGCTTCTATAGGTCCCCATGCTGTCAGAGTTCATCCGTGGTCCTTTTGCGCCCCCTGGTGTCAAAAGGGATTCTTAGATTGTTAGCCTGCATTGGGTCACAATGGTGCCTTGCTTCTCTTAACCCCTGTGCTGTCACAATGCATCCCATGACCTTTTAGGCCACTTGATGTCACAATGAATCATTTGATTCTTGGCCTCCATGGTGGCGTAATTGTACCAGATTTTAATTGGGCCCCGTGCTTTCACAATGCATCCCTGCCCCTTTTAGGCCCATTGGTGTCAAAAGGGATCATTAGATTGTTAGCCTCCATTGGGTCACAATGGATCCTTGCTTCTCTTAACCCCTGTGCTGTCACAATGCATCCCATGCCCTTTTAGGCCACTTGTTGTCACAATGAATCATTTGTTTCTTGGCCTCCATGGTGTCATAATGGTTCCTAGCTTCTATAGGTCCCCATGAAGTCAGAGTCCATCTGTGGTCCTTTTGCGCCCCCTGGTGTCAAAAGGGATCATTAGATTGTTAGCCTGCATTGGGTCACAATGGTTCCTTGCTTCTCTTAACCCCTGTGGTGTCACAATGCATCCCATGCCCTTTTAGGCCACATGATGTCACAATGAATTATTTGATTCTTGGGCTCCATGGCGGCATAATAGATCCTTGCTTCTATTGGTCCCCGTGCTGTAACAATTCATCGCTGGCCCTTTTAGGCCCATTGGTGTCACAAGGGATCATTAGATTGTTAGCCTGCATTGGGTCACAATGGTTCCTTGCTTCTCTTAACCTCTGTGGTGTCACAATGCATCCCATGCCCTTTTAGGCCACTTGATGTCACAATGAATCATTTGATTCTTGGCCTCCATGGTGTCATAATGGTTCCTTGTTTCTATTGGGCCCCATGCTGTCACAATTCATCCCTGGCCCTTTTACGCCCCCTGGTTTCAAATGGGATCCTGGGATTATTAGCCTCCATTGGGTCACAATGGATCCTTGCTTCTCTTAAACCCTGTGCTGTCACAATGCATCCCATGCCCTTTTAGGCCACTTGATGTCACAATGAATCATTTGATTCTTGGCCTCCACGGTGGCATAATAGATCCTTGCTTCTATTGGTCCCCGTGCTGTAACAATCCATCCCTGGCCCTTTTTATACCCCCTGGTGCCACAAGGGTTCATTAGATTGTTAGCCTGCATTGGGTCACAATGGTTCCTTGCTTCTCTTAACCTCTGTGGTGTCACAATGCATTCCAAGCCCTTTTAGGCCACTTGGTATTACAGTGAACCATTTGATTCTTGGCCTTCATGGTGTCATAATGGTTCCTTGCTTCTATAGGTCCCCATGCCGTCAGAGTCCATCCGTGGTCCTTTTGCGCCCCCTGGTGTCAAAAGGGATTCTTAGATTGTTAGCCTGCATTGGGTCACAATGGTTACTTGCTTCTCTTAACCCCTGTGCTGTCACAATGCATCCCATGCCCTTTTAGGCCACTTGGTGTCACAATGAATCATTTGATTCTTGGCCTCCATGGTGGCATAATAGATCCTTGCTTCTATTGGTCCCCGTGCTGTAACAATCCATCCCTGGCCCTTTTTATACCCCCTGGTGTCACAAGGGATCATTAGATTGTTAACCTGCATTGGGTCACAATGGTTCCTTGCTTCTCTTAACCCCTGTGCTGTCACAATGCATCCCATGCCCTGTTAGGCCACTTGATGTCACAATGAACCATTTGATTCTTGGCCTTCATGGTGTCATAATGGTTCCTTGCTTCTATAGGTCCCCATGCTGTCAGAGTTCATCCGTGGTCCTTTTGCGCCCCCTGGAGTCAAAAGGGATTCTTAGATTGTTAGCCTGCATTGGGTCACAATGGTTCCTTGCTTCTCTTAACCTCTGTGGTGTCATAATGCATCCCATGCCCTTTTAGGCTACTTGATGTCACAATGAATCATTTAATTTTTGGCCTCCATGGTGGCGTAATTGTACCAGGTTTTAATTGGGCCCCATGCTTTCACAATACATCCCTGCCCCTTTTAGGCCCATTGGCGTCAAAAGGGATCATTAGATTGTTAGCCTCCATTGGGTCACAATGGATCCTTGCTTCTCTTAACCCCTGTGCTGTCACAATGCATCCCATGCCCTTTTAGGCCACATGATGTCACAATGAATCATTTGGTTCTTGGCCTCCACGGGGGCATAATAGATCCTTGCTTCTATTGGTCCCCGTGCTGTAACAATCCATCCCTGGCCCTTTTTATACCCCCTGGTGCCACAAGGGATCATTAGATTGTTAGCCTGCATTGGGTCACAATGGTTCCTTGCTTCTCTTAACCTCTGTGGTGTCACAATGCATTCCAAGCCCTTTTAGGCCACTTGGTCTTACAATGAACCATTTGATTCTTGGCCTCCATGGTGGCATAATTGTACCAGGTTTTACTTGGTCCCCGTGCTGTAACAATTCATCGCTGGCCCTTTTAGGCCCATTGGTGTCACAAGGGATCATTAGATTGTTAGCCTGCATTGGGTCACAATGGTTCCTTGCTTCTCTTAACCTCTGTGGTGTCACAATGCATCCCATGCCCTTTTAGGCCACTTGATGTCACAATGAATCATTTGTTTCTTGGCCTCCATGGTGTCATAATGGTTCCTTGCTTCTATAGGTCCCCATGCTGTCAGAGTCCATCCGTGGTCCTTTTGCGCCCCCTGGTGTCAAAAGGGATTCTTAGATTGTTAGCCTGCATTGGGTCACAATGGTTCCTTGCTTCTCTTAACCTCTGTGGTGTCACAATGCATCCCATGCCCTTTTAGGCCACTTGATGTCACAATGAATCATTTGATTCTTGGCCTCCATGGTGTCATAATGGTTCCTTGTTTCTATTGGGCCCCATGCTGTCACAATTCATCCCTGGCCCTTTTATGCCCCCTGGTGTCAAAAAGGGATCCTGGGATTATTAGCCTCCCTTGGGTCACAATGGATCCTTGCTTCTCTTAACCCCTGTGCTGTCACAATGCATCCCATGCCCTTTTAGGCCACATGATGTCACAATGAATCATTTGATTCTTGGCCTCCACGGAGGCATAATAGATCCTTGCTTCTATTGGTCCCCGTGCTGTAACAATCCATCCCTGGCCCTTTTTATACCCCCTGGTGCCACAAGGGATCATTAGATTGTTAGCCTGCATTGGGTCACAATGGTTCCTTGCTTCTCTTAACCTCTGTGGTGTCACAATGCATTCCAAGCCCTTTTAGGCCACTTGGTCATACAATGAACCATTTGATTCTTGGCCTTCATGGTGTCATAATGGTTCCTTGCTTCTATAGGTCCCCATGCTGTCAGAGTTCATCCGTGGTCCTTTTGCGCCCCCTGGTGTCAAAAGGGATTCTTAGATTGTTAGCCTGCATTGGGTCACAATGGTTCCTTGCTTCTCTTAACCCCTGTGCTGTCACAATGCATCCCATGCCCTTTTAGGCCACTTGGTGTCACAATGAATCATTTGATTCTTGGCCTCCATGGTGGCAAAATAGATCCTTGCTTCTATAGGTCCCCGTGCGATAACAATCCATCCCTGGCCCTTTTTATACCCCCTGGTGTCACAAGGGATCATTAGATTGTTAGCCTGCATTGGGTCACAATGGTTCCTTGCTTCTCTTAACCCCTGTGCTGTCACAATGCATCCCATGCCCTGTTAGGCCACTTGATGTCACAATGAACCATTTGATTCTTGGCCTTCATGGTGTCATAATGGTTCCTTGCTTCTATAGGTCCCCATGCTGTCAGAGTTCATCCGTGGTCCTTTTGCGCCCCCTGGTGTCAAAAGGGATTCTTAGATTGTTAGCCTGCATTGGGTCACAATGGTTCCTTGCTTCTCTTAAACCCTGTGCTGTCACAATGCATCCCATGCCCTTTTAGGCCACTTGGTGTCACAATGAATCATTTGATTCTTGGCCTCCATGGTGGCAAAATAGATCCTTGCTTCTATAGGTCCCCGTGCGATAACAATCCATCCCTGGCCCTTTTTATACCCCCTGGTGTCACAAGGGATCATTAGATTGTTAGCCTGCATTGGGTCACAATGGTTCCTTGCTTCTCTTAACCCCTGTGCTGTCACAATGCATCCCATGCCCTGTTAGGCCACTTGATGTCACAATGAACCATTTGATTCTTGGCCTTCATGGTGTCATAATGGTTCCTTGCTTCTATAGGTCCCCATGCTGTCAGAGTCCATCCGTGGTCCTTTTGCGCCCCCTGGTGTCAAAAGGGATTCTTAGATTGTTAGCCTGCATTGGGTCACAATGGATCCTTGCTTCTCTTAACCCCTGTGCTGTCACAATGCATCCCATGCCCTTTTAGGCCACATGATGTCACAATGAATCATTTGATTCTTGGCCTCCATGGTGTCATAATGGTTCCTTGTTTCTATTGGGCCCCATGCTGTCACAATTCATCCCTGGCCCTTTTACGCCCCCTGGTTTCAAATGGGATCCTGGGATTATTAGCCTCCATTGGGTCACAATGGATCCTTGCTTCTCTTAAACCCTGTGCTGTCACAATGCATCCCATGCCCTTTTAGGCCACTTGATGTCACAATGAATCATTTGATTCTTGGCCTCCACGGTGGCATAATAGATCCTTGCTTCTATTGGTCCCCGTGCTGTAACAATCCATCCCTGGCCCTTTTTATACCCCCTGGTGCCACAAGGGTTCATTAGATTGTTAGCCTGCATTGGGTCACAATGGTTCCTTGCTTCTCTTAACCTCTGTGGTGTCACAATGCATTCCAAGCCCTTTTAGGCCACTTGGTCATACAATGAACCATTTGATTCTTGGCCTTCATGGTGTCATAATGGTTCCTTGCTTCTATAGGTCCCCATGCCGTCAGAGTTCATCCGTGGTCCTTTTGCGCCCCCTGGTGTCAAAAGGGATTCTTAGATTGTTAGCCTGCATTGGGTCACAATGGTTCCTTGCTTCTCTTAACCCCTGTGCTGTCACAATGCATCCCATGCCCTTTTAGGCCACTTGGTGTCACAATGAATCATTTGATTCTTGGCCTCCATGGTGGCATAATAGATCCTTGCTTCTATTGGTCCCCGTGCTGTAACAATCCATCCCTGGCCCTTTTTATACCCCCTGGTGTCACAAGGGATCATTAGATTGTTAACCTGCATTGGGTCACAATGGTTCCTTGCTTCTCTTAACCCCTGTGCTGTCACAATGCATCCCATGCCCTGTTAGGCCACTTGATGTCACAATGAACCATTTGATTCTTGGCCTTCATGGTGTCATAATGGTTCCTTGCTTCTATAGGTCCCCATGCTGTCAGAGTTCATCCGTGGTCCTTTTGCGCCCCCTGGAGTCAAAAGGGATTCTTAGATTGTTAGCCTGCATTGGGTCACAATGGTTCCTTGCTTCTCTTAACCTCTGTGGTGTCATAATGCATCCCATGCCCTTTTAGGCTACTTGATGTCACAATGAATCATTTAATTTTTGGCCTCCATGGTGGCGTAATTGTACCAGGTTTTAATTGGGCCCCATGCTTTCACAATACATCCCTGCCCCTTTTAGGCCCATTGGCGTCAAAAGGGATCATTAGATTGTTAGCCTCCATTGGGTCACAATGGATCCTTGCTTCTCTTAACCCCTGTGCTGTCACAATGCATCCCATGCCCTTTTAGGCCACATGATGTCACAATGAATCATTTGGTTCTTGGCCTCCACGGAGGCATAATAGATCCTTGCTTCTATTGGTCCCCGTGCTGTAACAATCCATCCCTGGCCCTTTTTATACCCCCTGGTGCCACAAGGGATCATTAGATTGTTAGCCTGCATTGGGTCACAATGGTTCCTTGCTTCTCTTAACCTCTGTGGTGTCACAATGCATCCCATGCCCTTTTAGGCCACTTGATGTCACAATGAATCATTTGATTCTTGGCCTCCATGGTGTCATAATGGTTCCTTGTTTCTATTGGGCCCCATGCTGTCACAATTCATCCCTGGCCCTTTTACGCCCCCTGGTTTCAAATGGGATCCTGGGATTATTAGCCTCCATTGGGTCACAATGGATCCTTGCTTCTCTTAAACCCTGTGCTGTCACAATGCATCCCATGCCCTTTTAGGCCACTTGATGTCACAATGAATCATTTGATTCTTGGCCTCCACGGTGGCATAATAGATCCTTGCTTCTATTGGTCCCCGTGCTGTAACAATCCATCCCTGGCCCTTTTTATACCCCCTGGTGCCACAAGGGTTCATTAGATTGTTAGCCTGCATTGGGTCACAATGGTTCCTTGCTTCTCTTAACCTCTGTGGTGTCACAATGCATTCCAAGCCCTTTTAGGCCACTTGGTCATACAATGAACCATTTGATTCTTGGCCTTCATGGTGTCATAATGGTTCCTTGCTTCTATAGGTCCCCATGCCGTCAGAGTTCATCCGTGGTCCTTTTGCGCCCCCTGGTGTCAAAAGGGATTCTTAGATTGTTAGCCTGCATTGGGTCACAATGGTTCCTTGCTTCTCTTAACCCCTGTGCTGTCACAATGCATCCCATGCCCTTTTAGGCCACTTGGTGTCACAATGAATCATTTGATTCTTGGCCTCCATGGTGGCATAATAGATCCTTGCTTCTATTGGTCCCCGTGCTGTAACAATCCATCCCTGGCCCTTTTTATACCCCCTGGTGTCACAAGGGATCATTAGATTGTTAACCTGCATTGGGTCACAATGGTTCCTTGCTTCTCTTAACCCCTGTGCTGTCACAATGCATCCCATGCCCTGTTAGGCCACTTGATGTCACAATGAACCATTTGATTCTTGGCCTTCATGGTGTCATAATGGTTCCTTGCTTCTATAGGTCCCCATGCTGTCAGAGTCCATCCGTGGTCCTTTTGCGCCCCCTGGTGTCAAAAGGGATTCTTAGATTGTTAGCCTGCATTGGGTCACAATGGATCCTTGCTTCTCTTAACCCCTGTGCTGTCACAATGCATCCCATGCCCTTTTAGGCCACATGATGTCACAATGAATCATTTGATTCTTGGCCTCCATGGTGTCATAATGGTTCCTTGTTTCTATTGGGCCCCATGCTGTCACAATTCATCCCTGGCCCTTTTACGCCCCCTGGTTTCAAATGGGATCCTGGGATTATTAGCCTCCATTGGGTCACAATGGATCCTTGCTTCTCTTAAACCCTGTGCTGTCACAATGCATCCCATGCCCTTTTAGGCCACTTGATGTCACAATGAATCATTTGATTCTTGGCCTCCACGGTGGCATAATAGATCCTTGCTTCTATTGGTCCCCGTGCTGTAACAATCCATCCCTGGCCCTTTTTATACCCCCTGGTGCCACAAGGGTTCATTAGATTGTTAGCCTGCATTGGGTCACAATGGTTCCTTGCTTCTCTTAACCTCTGTGGTGTCACAATGCATTCCAAGCCCTTTTAGGCCACTTGGTCATACAATGAACCATTTGATTCTTGGCCTTCATGGTGTCATAATGGTTCCTTGCTTCTATAGGTCCCCATGCCGTCAGAGTTCATCCGTGGTCCTTTTGCGCCCCCTGGTGTCAAAAGGGATTCTTAGATTGTTAGCCTGCATTGGGTCACAATGGTTCCTTGCTTCTCTTAACCCCTGTGCTGTCACAATGCATCCCATGCCCTTTTAGGCCACTTGGTGTCACAATGAATCATTTGATTCTTGGCCTCCATGGTGGCATAATAGATCCTTGCTTCTATTGGTCCCCGTGCTGTAACAATCCATCCCTGGCCCTTTTTATACCCCCTGGTGTCACAAGGGATCATTAGATTGTTAACCTGCATTGGGTCACAATGGTTCCTTGCTTCTCTTAACCCCTGTGCTGTCACAATGCATCCCATGCCCTGTTAGGCCACTTGATGTCACAATGAACCATTTGATTCTTGGCCTTCATGGTGTCATAATGGTTCCTTGCTTCTATAGGTCCCCATGCTGTCAGAGTTCATCCGTGGTCCTTTTGCGCCCCCTGGAGTCAAAAGGGATTCTTAGATTGTTAGCCTGCATTGGGTCACAATGGTTCCTTGCTTCTCTTAACCTCTGTGGTGTCATAATGCATCCCATGCCCTTTTAGGCTACTTGATGTCACAATGAATCATTTAATTTTTGGCCTCCATGGTGGCGTAATTGTACCAGGTTTTAATTGGGCCCCATGCTTTCACAATACATCCCTGCCCCTTTTAGGCCCATTGGCGTCAAAAGGGATCATTAGATTGTTAGCCTCCATTGGGTCACAATGGATCCTTGCTTCTCTTAACCCCTGTGCTGTCACAATGCATCCCATGCCCTTTTAGGCCACATGATGTCACAATGAATCATTTGGTTCTTGGCCTCCACGGAGGCATAATAGATCCTTGCTTCTATTGGTCCCCGTGCTGTAACAATCCATCCCTGGCCCTTTTTATACCCCCTGGTGCCACAAGGGATCATTAGATTGTTAGCCTGCATTGGGTCACAATGGTTCCTTGCTTCTCTTAACCTCTGTGGTGTCACAATGCATCCCATGCCCTTTTAGGCCACTTGATGTCACAATGAATCATTTGATTCTTGGCCTCCATGGTGTCATAATGGTTCCTTGTTTCTATTGGGCCCCATGCTGTCACAATTCATCCCTGGCCCTTTTACGCCCCCTGGTTTCAAATGGGATCCTGGGATTATTAGCCTCCATTGGGTCACAATGGATCCTTGCTTCTCTTAAACCCTGTGCTGTCACAATGCATCCCATGCCCTTTTAGGCCACTTGATGTCACAATGAATCATTTGATTCTTGGCCTCCACGGTGGCATAATAGATCCTTGCTTCTATTGGTCCCCGTGCTGTAACAATCCATCCCTGGCCCTTTTTATACCCCCTGGTGCCACAAGGGTTCATTAGATTGTTAGCCTGCATTGGGTCACAATGGTTCCTTGCTTCTCTTAACCTCTGTGGTGTCACAATGCATTCCAAGCCCTTTTAGGCCACTTGGTCATACAATGAACCATTTGATTCTTGGCCTTCATGGTGTCATAATGGTTCCTTGCTTCTATAGGTCCCCATGCCGTCAGAGTTCATCCGTGGTCCTTTTGCGCCCCCTGGTGTCAAAAGGGATTCTTAGATTGTTAGCCTGCATTGGGTCACAATGGTTCCTTGCTTCTCTTAACCCCTGTGCTGTCACAATGCATCCCATGCCCTTTTAGGCCACTTGGTGTCACAATGAATCATTTGATTCTTGGCCTCCATGGTGGCATAATAGATCCTTGCTTCTATTGGTCCCCGTGCTGTAACAATCCATCCCTGGCCCTTTTTATACCCCCTGGTGTCACAAGGGATCATTAGATTGTTAACCTGCATTGGGTCACAATGGTTCCTTGCTTCTCTTAACCCCTGTGCTGTCACAATGCATCCCATGCCCTGTTAGGCCACTTGATGTCACAATGAACCATTTGATTCTTGGCCTTCATGGTGTCATAATGGTTCCTTGCTTCTATAGGTCCCCATGCTGTCAGAGTTCATCCGTGGTCCTTTTGCGCCCCCTGGAGTCAAAAGGGATTCTTAGATTGTTAGCCTGCATTGGGTCACAATGGTTCCTTGCTTCTCTTAACCTCTGTGGTGTCATAATGCATCCCATGCCCTTTTAGGCCACTTGATGTCACAATGAATCATTTGATTCTTGGCCTCCACGGAGGCATAATAGATCCTTGCTTCTATTGGTCCCCGTGCTGTAACAATCCATCCCTGGCCCTTTTTATACCCCCTGGTGCCACAAGGGATCATTAGATTGTTAGCCTGCATTGGGTCACAATGGTTCCTTGCTTCTCTTAACCTCTGTGGTGTCACAATGCATTCCAAGCCCTTTTAGGCCACTTGGTCTTTCAATGAACCATTTGATTCTTGGCCTCCATGGTGGCATAATTGTACCAGGTTTTACTTGGGCCCCATGCTTTCACAATTCCTCCCTGCCCCTTTTAGGCCCATTGGTGTCACAAGGGATCATTAGATTGTTAGCCTGCATTGGGTCACAATGGTTCCTTGCTTCTCTTAACCTCTGTGGTGTCACAATGCATCCCATGCCCTTTTAGGCCACTTGATGTCACAATGAATCATTTGTTTCTTGGCCTCCATGGTGTCATAATGGTTCCTTGCTTCTATAGGTCCCCATGCTGTCAGAGTCCATCCGTGGTCCTTTTGCGCCCCCTGGTGTCAAAAGGGATTCTTAGATTGTTAGCCTGCATTGGGTCACAATGGTTCCTTGCTTCTCTTAACCTCTGTGGTGTCACAATGCATCCCATGCCCTTTTAGGCCACTTGATGTCACAATGAATCATTTGATTCTTGGCCTCCATGGTGTCATAATGGTTCCTTGTTTCTATTGGGCCCCATGCTGTCACAATTCATCCCTGGCCCTTTTATGCCCCCTGGTGTCAAAAAGGGATCCTGGGATTATTAGCCTCCCTTGGGTCACAATGGATCCTTGCTTCTCTTAACCCCTGTGCTGTCACAATGCATCCCATGCCCTTTTAGGCCACATGATGTCACAATGAATCATTTGATTCTTGGCCTCCACGGAGGCATAATAGATCCTTGCTTCTATTGGTCCCCGTGCTGTAACAATCCATCCCTGGCCCTTTTTATACCCCCTGGTGCCACAAGGGATCATTAGATTGTTAGCCTGCATTGGGTCACAATGGTTCCTTGCTTCTCTTAACCTCTGTGGTGTCACAATGCATTCCAAGCCCTTTTAGGCCACTTGGTCATACAATGAACCATTTGATTCTTGGCCTTCATGGTGTCATAATGGTTCCTTGCTTCTATAGGTCCCCATGCTGTCAGAGTTCATCCGTGGTCCTTTTGCGCCCCCTGGTGTCAAAAGGGATTCTTAGATTGTTAGCCTGCATTGGGTCACAATGGTTCCTTGCTTCTCTTAAACCCTGTGCTGTCACAATGCATCCCATGCCCTTTTAGGCCACTTGGTGTCACAATGAATCATTTGATTCTTGGCCTCCATGGTGGCAAAATAGATCCTTGCTTCTATAGGTCCCCGTGCTATAACAATCCATCCCTGGCCCTTTTTATACCCCCTGGTGTCACAAGGGATCATTAGATTGTTAGCCTGCATTGGGTCACAATGGTTCCTTGCTTCTCTTAACCCCTGTGCTGTCACAATGCATCCCATGCCCTGTTAGGCCACTTGATGTCACAATGAACCATTTGATTCTTGGCCTTCATGGTGTCATAATGGTTCCTTGCTTCTATAGGTCCCCATGCTGTCAGAGTCCATCCGTGGTCCTTTTGCGCCCCCTGGTGTCAAAAGGGATTCTTAGATTGTTAGCCTGCATTGGGTCACAATGGATCCTTGCTTCTCTTAACCCCTGTGCTGTCACAATGCATCCCATGCCCTTTTAGGCCACATGATGTCACAATGAATCATTTGATTCTTGGCCTCCATGGTGGTGAAATTGTACCAGGATTTAATTGGGCCCCATGCTTTCACAATACATCCCTGCCCCTTTTAGGCCCATTGGTGTCAAAAGGGATCATTAGATTGTTAGCCTGCATTGGGTCACAATGGTTCCTTGCTTCTCTTAACCTCTGTGGTGTCACAATGCATCCCATGCCCTTTTAGGCCACATGATGTCACAATGAATCATTTGATTCTTGGCCTCCATGGTGTCATAATGGTTCCTTGTTTCTATTGGGCCCCATGCTGTCACAATTCATCCCTGGCCCTTTTACGCCCCCTGGTTTCAAATGGGATCCTGGGATTATTAGCCTCCATTGGGTCACAATGGATCCTTGCTTCTCTTAACCCCTGTGCTGTCACAATGCATCCCATGCCCTTTTAGGCCACTTGATGTCACAATGAATCATTTGATTCTTGGCCTCCATGGTGGCATAATTGTACCAGGTTTTACTTGGGCCCCATGCTTTCACAATACATCCCTGCCCCTTTTAGGCCCATTGGTGTCACAAGGGATCATTAGATTGTTAGCCTGCATTGGGTCACAATGGTTCCTTGCTTCTCTTAACCTCTGGGGTGTCACAATGCATTCCAAGCCCTTTTAGGCCACTTGGTCTTACAATGAACCATTTGATTCTTGGCCTTCATGGTGTCATAAGGGTTCCTTGCTTCTATAGGTCCCCATGCTGTCAGAGTTCATTCGTGGTCCTTTTGCGCCCCCTGGAGTCAAAAGGGATTCTTAGATTGTTAGCCTGCATTGGGTCACAATGGTTCCTTGCTTCTCTTAACCTCTGTGGTGTCATAATGCATCCCATGCCCTTTTAGGCTACTTGATGTCACAATGAATCATTTAATTTTTGGCCTCCATGGTGGCGTAATTGTACCAGGTTTTAATTGGGCCCCATGCTTTCACAATACATCCCTGCCCCTTTTAGGCCCATTGGCGTCAAAAGGGATCATTAGATTGTTAGCCTCCATTGGGTCACAATGGATCCTTGCTTCTCTTAACCCCTGTGCTGTCACAATGCATCCCATGCCCTTTTAGGCCACATGATGTCACAATGAATTATGTGATTCTTGGCCTCCATGGTGGCATAATAGATCCTTGCTTCTATTGGTCCCCGTGCTGTAACAATTCATCGCTGGCCCTTTTAGGCCCATTGGTGTCACAAGGCATCATTAGATTGTTAGCCTGCATTGGGTCACAATGGTTCCTTGCTTCTCTTAACCTCTGTGGTGTCACAATGCATCCCATTCACTTTTAGGCCACTTGATGTCACAATGAATCATTTGATTCTTGGCCTCCATGGTGTCATAATGGTTCCTTGTTTCTATTGGGCCCCATGCTGTCACAATTCATCCCTGGCCCTTTTACGCCCCCTGGTGTCAAATGGGATCCTGGGATTATTAGCCTCCCTTGGGTCACAATGGATCCTTGCTTCTCTTAACCCCTGTGCTGTCACAATGCATCCCATGCCCTTTTAGGCCACATTATGTCACAATGAATCATTTGATTCTTGGCCTCCACGGAGGCATAATAGATCCTTGCTTCTATTGGTCCCCGTGCTGTAACAATCCATCCCTGGCCCTTTTTATACCCCCTGGTGCCACAAGGGATCATTAGATTGTTAGCCTGCATTGGGTCACAATGGTTCCTTGCTTCTCTTAACCTCTGTGGTGTCACAATGCATTCCAAGCCCTTTTAGGCCACTTGGTCTTACAATGAACCATTTGATTCTTGGCCTCCATGGTGGCATAATTGTACCAGGTTTTACTTGGGCCCCATGCTTTCACAATACATCCCTGCCCCTTTTAGGCCCATAGGTGTCACAAGGGATCATTAGATTGTTAGCCTGCATTGGGTCACAATGGTTCCTTGCTTCTCTTAACCACTGTGCTGTCACAATGCATCCCATGCCCTTTTAGGCCACTTGATGTCACAATGAATCATTTGTTTCTTGGCCTCCATGGTGTCATAATGGTTCCTTGCTTCTATAGGTCCCCATGCTGTCAGAGTCCATCCGTGGTCCTTTTGCGCCCCCTGGTGTCAAAAGGGATTCTTAGATTGTTTGCCTGCATTGGGTCACTATGGTTCCTTGCTTCTCTTAACCCCTGTGCTGTCACAATGCATCCCATGCCCTTTTAGGCCACTTGATGTCACAATGAATCATTTAATTCTTGGCCTCCATGGTGGCGTAATTGAACAAGGTTTTAATTGGGCCCCATGCTTTCACAATACATCCCTGCCCCTTTTAGGCCCATTGGTGTCAAAAGGGATCATTAGATTGTTAGCCTCCATTGGGTCACAATGGATCCTTGCTTCTCTTAACCCCTGTGCTGTCACAATGCATCCCATGCGCTTTTAGGCCACATGATGTCACAATGAATTATTTGATTCTTGGCCTCCATGGTGGCATAATAGATCCTTGCTTCTATTGGTCCCCGTGCTGTAACAATTCATCGCTGGCCCTTTTAGGCCCATTGGTGTCACAAGGGATCATTAGATTGTTAGCCTGCATTGGGTCACAATGGTTCCTTGCTTCTCTTAACCTCTGTGGTGTCACAATGCATCCCATGCCCTTTTAGGCCACATGATGTCACAATGAATCATTTGATTCTTGGCCTCCATGGTGTCATAATGGTTCCTTGTTTCTATTGGGCCCCATGCTGTCACAATACATCCCTGGCCCTTTTATGCCCCCTGGTGTCAAATAGGATCCTGGGATTATTAGCCTCCATGGGGTCACAATGGATCCTTGCTTCTCTTAACCCCTGTGCTGTCACAATGCATCCCATGCCCTTTTAGGCCACATGATTTCACAATGAATCATTTGATTCTTGGCCTCCACGGTGGCATAATTGTACCAGGTTTTACTTGCGCCCCATGCTTTCACAATACATCCCTGCCCCTTTTAGGCCCATTGGTGTCACAAGGGATCATTAGATTGTTAGCCTGCATTGGGTCACAATGGTTCCTTGCTTCTCTTAACCTCTGTGGTGTCACAATGCATTCCAAGCCCATTTAGGCCACTTGGTCATACAATGAACCATTTGATTCTTGGCCTTCATGGTGTCATAATGGTTCCTTGCTTCTATAGGTCCCCATGCTGTCAGAGTTCATTCGTGGTCCTTTTGCGCCCCCTGGTGTCAAAAGGGATTCTTAGATTGTTAGCCTGCATTGGGTCAAAATGGTTCCTTGCTTCTCTTAACCTCTGTGGTGTCATAATGCATCCCATGCCCTTTTAGGCTACTTGATGTCACAATGAATCATTTAATTTTTGGCCTCCATGGTGGCGTAATTGTACCAGGTTTTAATTGGGCCCCATGCTTTCACAATACATCCCTGCCCCTTTTAGGCCCATTGGTGTCACAAGGGATCATTAGATTGTTAGCCTCCATTGGGTCACAATGGATCCTTGCTTCTCTTAACCCCTGTGCTGTCACAATGCATCCCATGCCCTTTTAGGCCACATGATGTCACAATGAATTATGTGATTCTTGGCCTCCATGGTGGCATAATAGATCCTTGCTTCTATTGGTCCCCATGCTGTAACAATTCATCGCTGGCCCTTTTAGGCCCATTGGTGTCACAAGGGATCATTAGATTGTTAGCCTGCATTGGGTCACAATGGTTCCTTGCTTCTCTTAACCTCGGTGGTGTCACAATGCATCCCATACCCTTTTAGGCCACTTGATGTCACAATGAATCATTTGATTCTTGGCCTCCATGGTGTCATAATGGTTCCTTGTTTCTATTGGGCCCCATGCTGTCACAATTCATCCCTGGACCTTTTACGCCCCCTGGTGTCAAATGGGATCCTCGGATTATTAGCCTCCCTTGGGTCACAATGGATCCTTGCTTCTCTTAACCCCTGTGCTGTCACAATGCATCCCATGCCCTTTTAGGCCACATGATGTCACAATGAATCATTTGATTCTTGGCCTCCACGGAGGCATAATAGATCCTTGCTTCTATTGGTCCCCGTGCTGTAACAATCCCTCCCTGGCCCTTTTTATACCCCCTGGTGCCACAAGGGATCATTAGATTTTTAGCCTGCATTGGGTCACAATGGTTACTTGCGTCTCTTAACCTCTGTGGTGTCACAATGCATTCCAAGCCCTTTTAGGCCACTTGGTCTTACAATGAACCATTTGATTCTTGGCCTCCATGGTGGCATAATTGTACCAGGTTTTATTTGGGCCCCATGCTTTCACAATTCCTCCCTGCCCCTTTTAGGCCCATAGGTGTCACAAGGGATCATTAGATTGTTAGCCTGCATTGGGTCACAATGGTTCAATGCTTCTATTAACCCCTGTGGTGTCACAATGCATCCCATGCCCTTTTAGGCCACTTGATGTCACAATGAATCATTTAATTCTTGGCCTCCATGGTGGCGTAATTGAACCAGGTTTTAATTGGGCCCCATGCTTTCACAATACATCCCTGTCCCTTTTAGGCCCATTGGTGTCACAAGGGATCATTAGATTGTTAGCCTGCATTGGGTCATAATGGTTCCTTGCTTCTCTTAACCTCTGGGGTGTCACAATGCATTCCAAGCCCTTTTAGGCCACTTGGTCTTACAATGAACCATTTGATTCTTGGCCTTCATGGTGTCATAATGTTTCCTTGCTTCTATAGGTCCCCATGCTGTCAGAGTTCATCCGTGGTCCTTTTGCGCCCCCTGGTGTCAAAAGGGATTCTTAGATTGTTAGCCTGCATTGGGTCACAATGGTTCCTTGCTTCTCTTAACCCCTGTGGTGTCACAATGCATCCCATGACCTTTTAGGCCACTTGATGTCACAATGAATCATTTGATTCTTGGCCTCCATGGTGGCATAATTGTACCTGGTCTTACTTGGGCCTCATGCTTTCACAATACATCCCTGCCCCTTTTAGGTCCATTGGTGTCACAAGGGATCATTAGATTGTTAGCCTGCATTGGGTCACAATGGTTCCTTGCTTCTCTTAACCTCTGTGGTGTCACAATGCATTCCAAGCCCTTTTAGGCCACTTGGTCTTACAATGAACCATTTGATTCTTGGCCTTCATGGTGTCATAATGGTTCCTTGCTTCTATAGGTCCCCATGCTGTCAGAGTTCATCCGTGGTCCTTTTGCGCCCCCTGGTGTCAAAAGGGATTCTTAGATTGTTAGCCTGCATTGGGTCACAATGGTGCCTTGCTTCTCTTAACCCCTGTGCTGTCACAATGCATCCCATGACCTTTTAGGCCACTTGATGTCACAATGAATCATTTGATTCTTGGCCTCCATGGTGGCGTAATTGTACCAGATTTAAATTGGGCCCCGTGCTTTCACAATGCATCCCTGCCCCTTTTAGGCCCATTGGTGTCAAAAGGGATCATTAGATTGTCAGCCTCCATTGGGTCACAATGGATCCTTGCTTCTCTTAACCCCTGTGCTGTCACAATGCATCCCATGCGCTTTTAGGCCACTTGTTGCCACAATGAATCATTTGTTTCTTGGCCTCCATGGTGTCCTAATGGTTCCTTGCTTCTATAGGTCCCCATGCTGTCAGAGTCCATCTGTGGTCCTTTTGCGCCCCCTGGTGTCAAAAGGGACCATTAGATTGTTAGCCTGCATTGGGTCACAATGGTTCCTTGCTTCTCTTAACCCCTGTGGTGTCACCATGCATCCCATGCCCTTTTAGGCCACATGATGTCACAATGAATTATTTGATTCTTGGGCTCCATGGCGGCATAATACATCCTTGCTTCTATTGGTCCCCGTGCTGTAACAATTCATCCCTGGCCCTTTTAGGCCCATTGGTGTCACAAGGGATCATTAGATTGTTAGCCTGCATTGGGTCACAATGGTTCCTTGCTTCTCTTAACCTCTGTGGTGTCACAATGCATCCCATGCTCTTTTAGGCCACTTGATGTCACAATGAATCATTTGATTCTTGGCCTCCAAGGTGTCATAATGGTACCTTGTTTCTATTGGGCCCCATGCTGTCACAATTCATCCCTGGCCCTTTTACGCCCCCTGGTTTCAAATGGGATCCTGGGATTATTAGCCTGCATTGGGTCACAATGGATCCTTGCTTCTCTTAACCCCTGTGCTGTCACAATGCATCCCATGCCCTTTTAGGCCACTTGGTCATACAATGAACCATTTGATTCTTGGCCTTCATGGTGTCATAATGGTTCCTTGCTTCTATTGGTCCCCGTGCTGTAACAATCCATCCCTGGCCCTTTTTATACCCCCTGGTGCCACAAGGGATCATTAGATTGTTAGCCTGCATTGGGTCACAATGGTTCCTTGCTTCTCTTAACCTCTGTGGTGTCACAATGCATTCCAAGCCCTTTTAGGCCACTTGGTCATACAATGAACCATTTGATTCTTGGCCTTCATGGTGTCATAATGGTTCCTTGCTTCTATAGGTCCCCATGCTGTCAGAGTCCATCCGTGGTCCTTTTGCGCCCCCTGGTGTCAAAAGGGATTCTTAGATTGTTAGCCTGCATTGGGTCACAATGGATCCTTGCTTCTCTTAACCCCTGTGCTGTCACAATGCATCCCATGCCCTTTAAGGCCACATGATGTCACAATGAATCATTTGATTCTTGGCCTCCATGGTGGTGAAATTGTACCAGGATTTAATTGGGCCCCATGCTTTCACAATACATCCCTGCCCCTTTTAGGCCCATTGGTGCCACAAGGGATCATTAGATTGTTCCCCTGCATTGGGTCACAATGGTTCCTTGCTTCTCTTAACCTCTGTGGTGTCACAATGCATCCCATGCCCTTTTAGGCCACATGATGTCACAATGAATCATTTGATTCTTGGCCTCCATGGTATCATAATGGTTCCTTGTTTCTATTGGGCCCCATGCTGTCAGAGTTCATCCCTGGCCCTTTTACGCCCCCTGGTTTCAAATGGGATCCTGGGATTATTAGCCTCCATTGGGTCACAATGGATCCTTGCTTCTCTTAACCCCTGTGCTGTCACAATGCATCCCATGCCCTTTTAGGCCACTTGATGTCACAATGAATCATTTGATTCTTGGCCTCCATGGTGGCATAATTGTACCAGGTTTTACTTGGGCCCCATGCTTTCACAATACATCCCTGCCCCTTTTAGGCCCATTGGTGCCACAAGGGATCATTAGATTGTTAGCCTGCATTGGGTCACAATGGTTCCTTGCTTCTCTTAACCTCTGGGGTGTCACAATGCATTCCAAGCCCTTTTAGGCCACTTGGTCTTACAATGAACCATTTGATTCTTGGCCTTCATGGTGTCATAAGGGTTCCTTGCTTCTATAGGTCCCCATGCTGTCATTGTTCATCCGTGGTCCTTTTGCGCCCCCTGGTGTCAAAAGGGATTCTTAGATTGTTAGCCTCCCTTGGGTCACAATGGTTCCTTGCTTCTCTTAACCTCTGTGGTGTCACAATGCATCCCATGCCCTTTTAGGCCCCTTGATGTCACAATGAATCATTTGATTCTTGGCCTCCATGGTGTCATAATGGTTCCTTGTTTCTATTGGGCCCCATGCTGTCACAATTCATCCCTGGCCCTTTTACGCCCCCTGGTGTCAAATGGGATCCTGGGATTATTAGCCTCCATAGGGTCACAATGGATCCTTGCTTCTCTTAACCCCTGTGCTGTCACAATGCATCCCATGCCCTTTTAGGCCAATTGATGTCACAATGAATCATTTGATTCTTGGCCTCCATGGTGTCATAATGGTTCCTTGTTTCTATGGGGCCCCATGCTGTCACAATACATCCCTGGCCCTTTTATGCGCCCTGGTGTCAAATAGGATCCTGGGATTATTAGCCTCCATGGGGTCACAATGGATCCTTGCTTCTCTTAACCCCTGTGCTGTCACAATGCATCCCATGCCCTTTTAGGCCACATGATGTCACAATGAATCATTTGATTCTTGGCCTCCAAGGTGGCATAATTGTACCAGGTTTTACTTGGGCCCCATGCTTTCACAATACATCCCTGCCCCTTTTAGGCCCATTGGTGTCACAAGGGATCATTAGATTGTTAGCCTGCATTGGGTCACAATGGTTCCTTGCTTCTCTTAACCTCTGTGGTGTCACAATGCATTCCAAGCCCTTTTAGGCCACTTGGTCTTACAGTGAACCATTTGATTCTTGGCCTTCATGGTGTCATAATGGTTCCTTGCTTCTATAGGTCCCCATGCTGTCAGAGTTCATCCGTGGTCCTTTCGCGCCCCCTGGTGTCAAAAGGGATTCTTAGATTGTTAGCCTGCATTGGGTCACAATGGTGCCTTGCTTCTCTTAACCCCTGTGGTGTCACAATGCATCCCATGCCCTTTTAGGCCACTTGATGTCACAATGAATCATTTGATTCTTGGCCTCCATGGTGGCATAATTGTACCAGGTCTTACTTGGGCCCCATGCTTTCACAATACATCCCTGCCCCTTTCAGGCCCATTGGTGTCACAAGGGATCATTAGATTGTTAGCCTGCATTGGGTCACAATGGTTCCTTGCTTCTCTTAACCTCTGTGGTGTCACAATGCATTCCAAGCCCTTTTAGGCAACTTGGTCTTACAATGAACCATTTGATTTTTGGCCTTCATGGTGTCATAATGGTTCCTCGCTTCTATAGGTCCCCATGCTGTCAGAGTTCATCCGTGGTCCTTTTGCGCCCCCTGGTGTCAAAAGGGATTCTTAGATTGTTAGCCTGCATTGGGTCACAATGGTGCCTTGCTTCTCTTAACCCCTGTGCTGTCACAATGCATCCCATGCCCTTTTAGGCCACTTGATGTCACAATGAATCATTTGATTCTTGGCCTCCATGGTGGCGTAATTGTACCAGATTTTAATTGGGCCCCGTGCTTTCACAATGCATCCCTGCCCCTTTTAGGCCCATTGGTGTCAAAAGGGATCATTAGATTGTTAGCCTCCATTGGGTCACAATGGATCCTTGCTTCTCTTAACCCCTGTGCTGTCACAATGCATCTCATGCCCTTTTAGGCCACTTGTTGTCACAATGAATCATTTGTTTCTTGGCCTCCATGTTGTCATAATGGTTCCTTGTCTCTATTGGGCCCCATGCTGTCACAATTCATCCCTGGCCCTTTTACGCCCCCTGGTGTCAAATGGGATCCTGGGATTATTAGCCTCCATTGGGTCACAATGGATCCTTGCTTCTCTTAACCCCTGTGCTGTCACAATGCATCCCATGCCCTTTTAGGCTACTTGATGTCACAATGAATCATTTGATTTTTGGCCTCCATGGTGGCGTAATTGTAACAGATTTTAATTGGGCCACATGCTTTCACAATTCATCCCTGCCCCTTTTAGGCCCATTGGTGTCAAAAGGGATCATTAGATTGTTAGCCTGCATTGGGTCACAATGGTTCCTTGCTTCTCTTAACCCCTGTGCTGTCACAATGCATCCCATGCCCTTTTAGGCCACTTGATGTCACAATGAATCTTTTGATTCTTGGCCTCCATGGTGTCATAATGGTTCCTTGTTTCTATTGGGCCCCATGCTGTCACAATTCATCCCTGGCCCTTTTACGCCCCCTGGTGTCAAATGGGATCCTGGGATTATTAGCCTCCATAGGGTCACAATGGATCCTTGCTTCTCTTAACCCCTGTGCTGTCACAATGCATCCCATGCCCTTTTAGGCCAATTGATGTCACAATGAATCATTTGATTCTTGGCCTCCATGGTGTCATAATGGTTCCTTGTTTCTATGGGGCCCCATGCTGTCACAATACATCCCTGGCCCTTTTATGCGCCCTGGTGTCAAATAGGATCCTGGGATTATTAGCCTCCATGGGGTCACAATGGATCCTTGCTTCTCTTAACCCCTGTGCTGTCACAATGCATCCCATGCCCTTTTAGGCCACATGATGTCACAATGAATCATTTGATTCTTGGCCTCCAAGGTGGCATAATTGTACCAGGTTTTACTTGGGCCCCATGCTTTCACAATACATCCCTGCCCCTTTTAGGCCCATTGGTGTCACAAGGGATCATTAGATTGTTAGCCTGCATTGGGTCACAATGGTTCCTTGCTTCTCTTAACCTCTGTGGTGTCACAATGCATTCCAAGCCCTTTTAGGCCACTTGGTCTTACAATGAACCATTTGATTCTTGGCCTTCATGGTGTCATAATGGTTCCTTGCTTCTATAGGTCCCCATGCTGTCAGAGTTCATCCGTGGTCCTTTCGCGCCCCCTGGTGTCAAAAGGGATTCTTAGATTGTTAGCCTGCATTGGGTCACAATGGTGCCTTGCTTCTCTTAACCCCTGTGGTGTCACAATGCATCCCATGCCCTTTTAGGCCACTTGATGTCACAATGAATCATTTGATTCTTGGCCTCCATGGTGGCATAATTGTACCAGGTCTTACTTGGGCCCCATGCTTTCACAATACATCCCTGCCCCTTTCAGGCCCATTGGTGTCACAAGGGATCATTAGATTGTTAGCCTGCATTGGGTCACAATGGTTCCTTGCTTCTCTTAACCTCTGTGGTGTCACAATGCATTCCAAGCCCTTTTAGGCAACTTGGTCTTACAATGAACCATTTGATTTTTGGCCTTCATGGTGTCATAATGGTTCCTCGCTTCTATAGGTCCCCATGCTGTCAGAGTTCATCCGTGGTCCTTTTGCGCCCCCTGGTGTCAAAAGGGATTCTTAGATTGTTAGCCTGCATTGGGTCACAATGGTGCCTTGCTTCTCTTAACCCCTGTGCTGTCACAATGCATCCCATGCCCTTTTAGGCCACTTGATGTCACAATGAATCATTTGATTCTTGGCCTCCATGGTGGCGTAATTGTACCAGATTTTAATTGGGCCCCGTGCTTTCACAATGCATCCCTGCCCCTTTTAGGCCCATTGGTGTCAAAAGGGATCATTAGATTGTTAGCCTCCATTGGGTCACAATGGATCCTTGCTTCTCTTAACCCCTGTGCTGTCACAATGCATCTCATGCCCTTTTAGGCCACTTGTTGTCACAATGAATCATTTGTTTCTTGGCCTCCATGTTGTCATAATGGTTCCTTGTCTCTATTGGGCCCCATGCTGTCACAATTCATCCCTGGCCCTTTTACGCCCCCTGGTGTCAAATGGGATCCTGGGATTATTAGCCTCCATTGGGTCACAATGGATCCTTGCTTCTCTTAACCCCTGTGCTGTCACAATGCATCCCATGCCCTTTTAGGCTACTTGATGTCACAATGAATCATTTGATTTTTGGCCTCCATGGTGGCGTAATTGTAACAGATTTTAATTGGGCCACATGCTTTCACAATTCATCCCTGCCCCTTTTAGGCCCATTGGTGTCAAAAGGGATCATTAGATTGTTAGCCTGCATTGGGTCACAATGGTTCCTTGCTTCTCTTAACCCCTGTGCTGTCACAATGCATCCCATGCCCTTTTAGGCCACTTGATGTCACAATGAATCATTTGATTCTTGGCCTCCACGGTGGCATAATAGATCCTTGCTTCTATTGGTCCCCGTGCTGTAACAATCCATCCCTGGCCCTTTTTATACCCCCTGGTGCCACAAGGGATCATTAGATTGTTAGCCTGCATTGGGTCACAATGGTTCCTTGCTTCTCTTAACCTCTGTGGTGTCACAATGCATTCCAAGCCCTTTTAGGCCACTTGGTCATACAATGAACCATTTGATTCTTGGCCTTCATGGTGTCATAACGGTTCCTTGCTTCTATAGGTCCCCATGCTGTCATTGTTCATCCGTGGTCCTTTTGCGCCCCCTGGTGTCAAAAGGGATTCTTAGATTGTTAGCCTGCATTGGGTCACAATGGTTCCTTGCTTCTCTTAACCGCTGTGCTGTCACAATGCATCCCATGCCCTTTTAGGCCACATGATGTCACAATGAATCATTTGATTCTTGGCCTCCATGGTGGTGAAATTGTACCAGGATTTAATTGGGCCCCATGCTTTCACAATACATCCCTGCCCCTTTTAGGCCCATTGGTGTCAAAAGGGATCATTAGATTGTTCCCCTGCATTGGGTCACAATGGTTCCTTGCTTCTCTTAACCTCTGTGGTGTCACAATGCATCCCATGCCCTTTTAGGCCACATGATGTCACAATGAATCATTTGATTCTTGGCCTCCATGGTATCATAATGGTTCCTTGTTTCTATTGGGCCCCATGCTGTCAGAGTTCATCCCTGGCCCTTTTACGCCCCCTGGTGTCAAATGGGATCCTGGGATTATTAGCCTCCATTGGGTCACAATGGATCCTTGCTTCTCTTAACCCCTGTGCTGTCACAATGCATCCCATGCCCTTTTAGGCCACTTGATGTCACAATGAATCATTTGATTCTTGGCCTCCATGGTGGCATAATTGTACCAGGTTTTACTTGGGCCCCATGCTTTCACAATACATCCCTGCCCCTTTTAGGCCCATTGGTGTCACAAGGGATCATTAGATTGTTAGCCTGCATTGGGTCACAATGGTTCCTTGCTTCTCTTAACCTCTGGGGTGTCACAATGCATCCCATGCCCGTTTCGGCCTCTTGGTCTTACAATGAACCATTTGATTCTTGGCCTTCATGGTGTCATAAGGGTTCCTTGCTTCTATAGGTCCCCATGCTGTCATTGTTCATCCGTGGTCCTTTTGCGCCCCCTGGTGTCAAAAGGGATTCTTAGATTGTTAGCCTGCATTGGGTCACCATGGTTCCTTGCTTCTCTTAACCTCTGTGGTGTCATAATGCATCCCATGCCCTTTTAGGGTGGTTGATGTCACAATGAATCATTTAATTTTTGGCCTCCATGGTGGCGTAATTGTACCAGGTTTTAATTGGGCCCCATGCTTTCACAATACATCCCTGCCCCTTTTAGGCCCATTGGCGTCAAAAGGGATCATTAGATTGTTAGCCTCCATTGGGTCACAATGGATCCTTGCTTCTCTTAACCCCTGTGCTGTCACAATGCATCCCATGCCCTTTTAGGCCACATGATGTCACAATGAATTATGTGATTCTTGGCCTCCATGGTGGCATAATAGATCCTTGCTTCTATTGGTCCCCGTGCTGTAACAATTCATCGCTGGCCCTTTTAGGCCCATTGGTGTCACAAGGCATCATTAGATTGTTAGCCTGCATTGGGTCACAATGGTTCCTTGCTTCTCTTAACCTCTGTGGTGTCACAATGCATCCCATACCCTTTTAGGCCACTTGATGTCACAATGAATCATTTGATTCTTGGCCTCCATGGTGTCATAATGGTCCCTTGTTTCTATTGGGCCCCATGCTGTCACAATTCATCCCTGGACCTTTTACGCCCCCTGGTGTCAAATGGGATCCTGGGATTATTAGCCTCCATTGGGTCACAATGGATCCTTGCTTCTCTTAACCCCTGTGCTGTCACAATGCATCCCATGCCCTTTTAGGCCACATGATGTCACAATGAATCATTTGATTCTTGGCCTCCACGGAGGCATAATAGATCCTTGCTTCTATTGGTCCCCGTGCTGTAACAATCCATCCCTGGCCCTTTTTATACCCCCTGGTGCCACAAGGGATCATTAGATTGTTAGCCTGCATTGGGTCACAATGGTTCCATGCTTCTCTTAACCTCTGTGGTGTCACAATGCATTCCAAGCCCTTTTAGGCCACTTGGTCTTACAATGAACCATTTGATTCTTGGCCTCCATGGTGGCATAATTGTACCAGGTTTTACTTGGGCCCCATGCTTTCACAATTCCTCCCTGCCCCTTTTAGGCCCATTGGTGTCAAAAGGGATTCTTAGATTGTTAGCCTGCATTGGGTCACAATGGTTCCTTGCTTCTCTTAACCTCTGTGGTGTCACAATGCATCCCATGCCCTTTTAGGCCACTTGATGTCACAATGAATAATTTGTTTCTTGGCCTCCATGGTGTCATAATGGTTCCTTGCTTCTATAGGTCCCCATGCTGTCAGAGTCCATCCGTGGTCCTTTTGCGCCCCCTGGTGTCAAAAGGGATTCTTAGATTGTTAGCCTGCATTGGGTCACAATGGTTCCTTGCTTCTCTTAACCTCTGTGGTGTCACAATGCATCCCATGCCCTTTTAGGCCACTTGATGTCACAATGAATCATTTAATTCTTGGCCTCCATGGTGGCGTAATTGTACCAGGTTTTAATTGGGCCCCATGCTTTCACAATACATCCCTGCCCCTTTTAGGCCCATTGGTGTCAAAAGGGATCATTAGATTGTTAGCCTCCATTGGGTCACAATGGATCCTTGCTTCTCTTAACCCCTGTGCTGTCACAATGCATCCCATGCCCTTTTAGGCCACTTGTTGTCACAATGAATCATTTGTTTCTTGGCCTCCATGGTGTCATAATGGTTCCTTGCTTCTATAGGTCCCCATGCTGTCAGAGTCCATCTGTGGTCCTTTTGCGCCCCCTGGTGTCAAAAGGGATCATTAGATTGTTAGCCTGCATTGGGTCACAATGGTTCCTTGCTTCTCTTAACCTCTGTGGTGTCACAATGCATCCCATGCCCTTTTAGGCCACATGATGTCACAATGAATTATTTGATTCTTGGGCTCCATGGTGGTGAAATTGTACCAGGATTTAATTGGGCCCCATGCTTTCACAATACATCCCTGCCCCTTTTAGGCCCATTGGTGTCAAAAGGGATCATTAGATTGTTAGCCTGCATTGGGTCACAATGGTTCCTTGCTTCTCTTAACCTCTGTGCTGTCACAATGCATCCCATGCCCTTTTAGGCCACATGATGTCGCAATGAATCATTTGATTCTTGGCCTCCATGGTGTCATAATGGTTCCTTGTTTCTATTGGGCCCCATGCTGTCACAATTCATCCCTGGCCCTTTTACGCCCCCTGGTTTCAAATGGGATCCTGGGATTATTAGCCTCCATTGGGTCACAATGGATCCTTGCTTCTCTTAACCCCTGTGCTGTCACAATGCATCCCATGCCCTTTTAGGCCACTTGATGTCACAATGAATCATTTGATTCTTGGCCTCCATGGTGGCATAATTGTACCAGGTTTTACTTGGGCCCCATGCTTTCACAATACATCCCTGCCCCTTTTAGGCCCATTGGTGTCACAAGGGATCATTAGATTGTTAGCCTGCATTGGGTCACAATGGTTCCTTGCTTCTCTTAACCCCTGTGCTGTCACAATGCATTCCAAGCCCTTTTAGGCCACTTGGTCTTACAATGAACCATTTGATTTTTGGCCTTCATGGTGTCATAAGGGTTCCTTGCTTCTATAGGTCCCCATGCTGTCAGAGTTCATCCGTGGTCCTTTTGCGCCGCCTGGAGTCAAAAGGGATTCTTAGATTGTTAGCCTGCATTGGGTCACAATGGTTCCTTGCTTCTCTTATCCTCTGTGGTGTCATAATGCATCCCATGCCCTTTTAGGCTACTTGATGTCACAATGAATCATTTAATTTTTGGCCTCCATGGTGGCGTAATTGTTCCAGGTTTTAATTGGGCCCCATGCTTTCACAATACATCCCTGCCCCTTTTAGGCCCATTGGCGTCAAAAGGGATCATTAGATTGTTAGCCTCCATTGGGTCACAATGGATCCTTGCTTCTCTTAACCCCTGTGCTGTCACAATGCATCCCATGCCCTTTTAGGCCACATGATGTCACAATGAATTATGTGATTCTTGGCCTCCATGGTGGCATAATAGATCCTTGCTTCTATTGGTCCCCGTGCTGTAACAATTCATCGCTGGCCCTTTTAGGCCCATTGGTGTCACAAGGCATCATTAGATTGTTAGCCTGCATTGGGTCACAATGGTTCCTTGCTTCTCTTAACCTCTGTGGTGTCACAATGCATCCCATACCCTTTTAGGCCACTTGATGTCACAATGAATCATTTGATTCTTGGCCTCCATGGTGTCATAATGGTTCCTTGTTTCTATTGGGCCCCATGCTGTCACAATTCATCCCTGGACCTTTTACGCCCCCTGGTGTCAAATGGGATCCTGGGATTATTAGCCTCCATTGGGTCACAATGGATCCTTGCTTCTCTTAACCCCTGTGCTGTCACAATGCATCCCATGCCCTTTTAGGCCACATGATGTCACAATGAATCATTTGATTCTTGGCCTCCACGGAGGCATAATAGATCCTTGCTTCTATTGGTCCCCGTGCTGTAACAATCCATCCCTGGCCCTTTTTATACCCCCTGGTGCCACAAGGGATCATTAGATTGTTAGCCTGCATTGGGTCACAATGGTTCCTTGCTTCTCTTAACCTCTGTGGTGTCACAATGCATTCCAAGCCCTTTTAGGCCACTTGGTCTTACAATGAACCATTTGATTCTTGGCCTCCATGGTGGCATAATTGTACCAGGTTTTACTTGGGCCCCATGCTTTCACAATTCCTCCCTGCCCCTTTTAGGCCCATTGGTGTCACAAGGGATCAATAGATTGTTAGCCTGCATTGGGTCACAATGGTTCCTTGCTTCTCTTAACCTCTGGGGTGTCACAATGCATCCCATGCCCTTTTAGGCCACTTAATGTCACAATGAATAATTTGTTTCTTGGCCTCCATGGTGTCATAATGGTTCCTTGCTTCTATAGGTCCCCATGCTGTCAGAGTCCATCCGTGGTCCTTTTGCGCCCCCTGGTGTCAAAAGGGATTCTTAGATTGTTAGCCTGCATTGGGTCACAATGGTTCCTTGCTTCTCTTAACCTCTGTGGTGTCACAATGCATCCCATGCCCTTTTAGGCCACTTGATGTCACAATGAATCATTTAATTCTTGGCCTCCATGGTGGCGTAATTGTACCAGGTTTTAATTGGGCCCCATGCTTTCACAATACATCCCTGCCCCTTTTAGGCCCATTGGTGTCAAAAGGGATCATTAGATTGTTAGCCTCCATTGGGTCACAATGGATCCTTGCTTCTCTTAACCCCTGTGCTGTCACAATGCATCCCATGCCCTATTAGGCCACTTGTTGTCACAATGAATCATTTGTTTCTTGGCCTCCATGGTGTCATAATGGTTCCTTGCTTCTATAGGTCCCCATGCTGTCAGAGTCCATCTGTGGTCCTTTTGCGCCCCCTGGTGTCAAAAGGGATCATTAGATTGTTAGCCTGCATTGGGTCACAATGGTTCCTTGCTTCTCTTAACCCCTGTGGTGTCACAATGCATCCCATGCCCTTTTAGGCCACATGATGTCACAATGAATTATTTGATTCTTGGGCTCCATGGTGGTGAAATTGTACCAGGATTTAATTGGGCCCCATGCTTTCACAATACATCCCTGCCCCTTTTAGGCCCATTGGTGTCAAAAGGGATCATTAGATTGTTAGCCTGCATTGGGTCACAATGGTTCCTTGCTTCTCTTAACCTCTGTGCTGTCACAATGCATCCCATGCCCTTTTAGGCCACATGATGTCACAATGAATCATTTGATTCTTGGCCTCCATGGTGTCATAATGGTTCCTTGTTTCTATTGGGCCCCATGCTGTCACAATTCATCCCTGGCCCTTTTACGCCCCCTGGTTTCAAATGGGATCCTGGGATTATTAGCCTCCATTGGGTCACAATGGATCCTTGCTTCTCTTAACCCCTGTGCTGTCACAATGCATCCCATGCCCTTTTAGGCCACTTGATGTCACAATGAATCATTTGATTCTTGGCCTCCATGGTGGCATAATTGTACCAGGTTTTACTTGGGCCCCATGCTTTCACAATACATCCCTGCCCCTTTTAGGCCCATTGGTGTCACAAGGGATCATTAGATTGTTAGCCTGCATTGGGTCACAATGGTTCCTTGCTTCTCTTAACCCCTGTGCTGTCACAATGCATTCCAAGCCCTTTTAGGCCACTTGGTCTTACAATGAACCATTTGATTTTTGGCCTTCATGGTGTCATAAGGGTTCCTTGCTTCTATAGGTCCCCATGCTGTCAGAGTTCATCCGTGGTCCTTTTGCGCCGCCTGGAGTCAAAAGGGATTCTTAGATTGTTAGCCTGCATTGGGTCACAATGGTTCCTTGCTTCTCTTAACCTCTGTGGTGTCACAATGCATCCCATGCCCTTTTAGGCCACTTGATGTCACAATGAATCATTTAATTCTTGGCCTCCATGGTGGCGTAATTGTACCAGGTTTTAATTGGGCCCCATGCTTTCACAATACATCCCTGCCCCTTTTAGGCCCATTGGTGTCAAAAGGGATCATTAGATTGTTAGCCTCCATTGGGTCACAATGGATCCTTGCTTCTCTTAACCCCTGTGCTGTCACAATGCATCCCATGCCCTTTTAGGCCACTTGTTGTCACAATGAATCATTTGTTTCTTGGCCTCCATGGTGTCATAATGGTTCCTTGCTTCTATAGGTCCCCATGCTGTCAGAGTCCATCTGTGGTCCTTTTGCGCCCCCTGGTGTCAAAAGGGATCATTAGATTGTTAGCCTGCATTGGGTCACAATGGTTCCTTGCTTCTCTTAACCCCTGTGGTGTCACAATGCATCCCATGCCCTTTTAGGCCACATGATGTCACAATGAATTATTTGATTCTTGGGCTCCATGGTGGTGAAATTGTACCAGGATTTAATTGGGCCCCATGCTTTCACAATACATCCCTGCCCCTTTTAGGCCCATTGGTGTCAAAAGGGATCATTAGATTGTTAGCCTGCATTGGGTCACAATGGTTCCTTGCTTCTCTTAACCTCTGTGCTGTCACAATGCATCCCATGCCCTTTTAGGCCACATGATGTCACAATGAATCATTTGATTCTTGGCCTCCATGGTGTCATAATGGTTCCTTGTTTCTATTGGGCCCCATGCTGTCACAATTCATCCCTGGCCCTTTTACGCCCCCTGGTTTCAAATGGGATCCTGGGATTATTAGCCTCCATTGGGTCACAATGGATCCTTGCTTCTCTTAACCCCTGTGCTGTCACAATGCATCCCATGCCCTTTTAGGCCACTTGATGTCACAATGAATCATTTGATTCTTGGCCTCCATGGTGGCATAATTGTACCAGGTTTTACTTGCGCCCCATGCTTTCACAATACATCCCTGCCCCTTTTAGGCCCATTGGTGTCACAAGGGATCATTAGATTGTTAGCCTGCATTGGGTCACAATGGTTCCTTGCTTCTCTTAACCCCTGTGCTGTCACAATGCATTCCAAGCCCTTTTAGGCCACTTGGTCTTACAATGAACCATTTGATTTTTGGCCTTCATGGTGTCATAAGGGTTCCTTGCTTCTATAGGTCCCCATGCTGTCAGAGTTCATCCGTGGTCCTTTTGCGCCGCCTGGAGTCAAAAGGGATTCTTAGATTGTTAGCCTGCATTGGGTCACAATGGTTCCTTGCTTCTCTTATCCTCTGTGGTGTCATAATGCATCCCATGCCCTTTTAGGCTACTTGATGTCACAATGAATCATTTAATTTTTGGCCTCCATGGTGGCGTAATTGTTCCAGGTTTTAATTGGGCCCCATGCTTTCACAATACATCCCTGCCCCTTTTAGGCCCATTGGCGTCAAAAGGGATCATTAGATTGTTAGCCTCCATTGGGTCACAATGGATCCTTGCTTCTCTTAACCCCTGTGCTGTCACAATGCATCCCATGCCCTTTTAGGCCACATGATGTCACAATGAATTATGTGATTCTTGGCCTCCATGGTGGCATAATAGATCCTTGCTTCTATTGGTCCCCGTGCTGTAACAATTCATCGCTGGCCCTTTTAGGCCCATTGGTGTCACAAGGCATCATTAGATTGTTAGCCTGCATTGGGTCACAATGGTTCCTTGCTTCTCTTAACCTCTGTGGTGTCACAATGCATCCCATACCCTTTTAGGCCACTTGATGTCACAATGAATCATTTGATTCTTGGCCTCCATGGTGTCATAATGGTTCCTTGTTTCTATTGGGCCCCATGCTGTCACAATTCATCCCTGGCCCTTTTATGCCCCCTGGTGTCAAAAAGGGATCCTGGGATTATTAGCCTCCCTTGGGTCACAATGGTTTCTTGCTTCTCTTAACCTCTGTGGTGTCACAATGCATCCCATGCCCTTTTAGGCCACATGATGTCACAATGAATCATTTGATTCTTGGCCTCCACGGAGGCATAATAGATCCTTGCTTCTATTGGTCCCCGTGCTGTAACAATCCATCCCTGGCCCTTTTTATACCCCCTGGTGTCACAAGGGATCATTAGATTGTTAGCCTGCATTGGGTCACAATGGTTCCTTGCTTCTCTTAACCCCTGTGCTGTCACAATGCATCCCATGCCCTGTTAGGCCACTTGATGTCACAATGAACCATTTGATTCTTGGCCTTCATGGTGTCATAATGGTTCCTTGCTTCTATAGGTCCCCATGCTGTCAGAGTCCATCCGTGGTCCTTTTGCGCCCCCTGGTGTCAAAAGGGATTCTTAGATTGTTAGCCTGCATTGGGTCACAATGGATCCTTGCTTCTCTTAACCCCTGTGCTGTCACAATGCATCCCATGCCCTTTTAGGCCACATGATGTCACAATGAATCATTTGATTCTTGGCCTCCATGGTGGTGAAATTGTACCAGGATTTAATTGGGCCCCATGCTTTCACAATACATCCCTGCCCCTTTTAGGCCCATTGGTGTCAAAAGGGATCATTAGATTGTTAGCCTGCATTGGGTCACAATGGTTCCTTGCTTCTCTTAACCTCTGTGGTGTCACAATGCATCCCATGCCCTTTTAGGCCACATGATGTCACAATGAATCATTTGATTCTTGGCCTCCATGTTGTCATAATGGTTCCTTGTTTCTATTGGGCCCCATGCTGTCACAATTCATCCCTGGCCCTTTTACGCCCCCAGGTTTCAAATGGGATCCTGGGATTATTAGCCTCCATTGGGTCACAATGGATCCTTGCTTCTCTTAACCCCTGTGCTGTCACAATGCATCCCATGCCCTTTTAGGCCACTTGATGTCACAATGAATCATTTGATTCTTGGCCTCCATGGTGGCATAATTGTACCAGGTTTTACTTGGGCCCCATGCTTTCACAATACATCCCTGCCCCTTTTAGGCCCATTGGTGTCACAAGGGATCATTAGATTGTTAGCCTGCATTGGGTCACAATGGTTCCTTGCTTCTCTTAACCCCTGTGCTGTCACAATGCATTCCAAGCCCTTTTAGGCCACTTGGTCTTACAATGAACCATTTGATTTTTGGCCTTCATGGTGTCATAAGGGTTCCTTGCTTCTATAGGTCCCCATGCTGTCAGAGTTCATCCGTGGTCCTTTTGCGCCGCCTGGAGTCAAAAGGGATTCTTAGATTGTTAGCCTGCATTGGGTCACAATGGTTCCTTGCTTCTCTTAACCTCTGTGGTGTCACAATGCATCCCATGCCCTTTTAGGCCACTTGATGTCACAATGAATCATTTAATTCTTGGCCTCCATGGTGGCGTAATTGTACCAGGTTTTAATTGGGCCCCATGCTTTCACAATACATCCCTGCCCCTTTTAGGCCCATTGGTGTCAAAAGGGATCATTAGATTGTTAGCCTCCATTGGGTCACAATGGATCCTTGCTTCTCTTAACCCCTGTGCTGTCACAATGCATCCCATGCCCTTTTAGGCCACTTGTTGTCACAATGAATCATTTGTTTCTTGGCCTCCATGGTGTCATAATGGTTCCTTGCTTCTATAGGTCCCCATGCTGTCAGAGTCCATCTGTGGTCCTTTTGCGCCCCCTGGTGTCAAAAGGGATCATTAGATTGTTAGCCTGCATTGGGTCACAATGGTTCCTTGCTTCTCTTAACCCCTGTGGTGTCACAATGCATCCCATGCCCTTTTAGGCCACATGATGTCACAATGAATTATTTGATTCTTGGGCTCCATGGTGGTGAAATTGTACCAGGATTTAATTGGGCCCCATGCTTTCACAATACATCCCTGCCCCTTTTAGGCCCATTGGTGTCAAAAGGGATCATTAGATTGTTAGCCTGCATTGGGTCACAATGGTTCCTTGCTTCTCTTAACCTCTGTGCTGTCACAATGCATCCCATGCCCTTTTAGGCCACATGATGTCACAATGAATCATTTGATTCTTGGCCTCCATGGTGTCATAATGGTTCCTTGTTTCTATTGGGCCCCATGCTGTCACAATTCATCCCTGGCCCTTTTACGCCCCCTGGTTTCAAATGGGATCCTGGGATTATTAGCCTCCATTGGGTCACAATGGATCCTTGCTTCTCTTAACCCCTGTGCTGTCACAATGCATCCCATGCCCTTTTAGGCCACTTGATGTCACAATGAATCATTTGATTCTTGGCCTCCATGGTGGCATAATTGTACCAGGTTTTACTTGCGCCCCATGCTTTCACAATACATCCCTGCCCCTTTTAGGCCCATTGGTGTCACAAGGGATCATTAGATTGTTAGCCTGCATTGGGTCACAATGGTTCCTTGCTTCTCTTAACCCCTGTGCTGTCACAATGCATTCCAAGCCCTTTTAGGCCACTTGGTCTTACAATGAACCATTTGATTTTTGGCCTTCATGGTGTCATAAGGGTTCCTTGCTTCTATAGGTCCCCATGCTGTCAGAGTTCATCCGTGGTCCTTTTGCGCCGCCTGGAGTCAAAAGGGATTCTTAGATTGTTAGCCTGCATTGGGTCACAATGGTTCCTTGCTTCTCTTATCCTCTGTGGTGTCATAATGCATCCCATGCCCTTTTAGGCTACTTGATGTCACAATGAATCATTTAATTTTTGGCCTCCATGGTGGCGTAATTGTTCCAGGTTTTAATTGGGCCCCATGCTTTCACAATACATCCCTGCCCCTTTTAGGCCCATTGGCGTCAAAAGGGATCATTAGATTGTTAGCCTCCATTGGGTCACAATGGATCCTTGCTTCTCTTAACCCCTGTGCTGTCACAATGCATCCCATGCCCTTTTAGGCCACATGATGTCACAATGAATTATGTGATTCTTGGCCTCCATGGTGGCATAATAGATCCTTGCTTCTATTGGTCCCCGTGCTGTAACAATTCATCGCTGGCCCTTTTAGGCCCATTGGTGTCACAAGGCATCATTAGATTGTTAGCCTGCATTGGGTCACAATGGTTCCTTGCTTCTCTTAACCTCTGTGGTGTCACAATGCATCCCATACCCTTTTAGGCCACTTGATGTCACAATGAATCATTTGATTCTTGGCCTCCATGGTGTCATAATGGTTCCTTGTTTCTATTGGGCCCCATGCTGTCACAATTCATCCCTGGCCCTTTTATGCCCCCTGGTGTCAAAAAGGGATCCTGGGATTATTAGCCTCCCTTGGGTCACAATGGTTTCTTGCTTCTCTTAACCTCTGTGGTGTCACAATGCATCCCATGCCCTTTTAGGCCACATGATGTCACAATGAATCATTTGATTCTTGGCCTCCACGGAGGCATAATAGATCCTTGCTTCTATTGGTCCCCGTGCTGTAACAATCCATCCCTGGCCCTTTTTATACCCCCTGGTGTCACAAGGGATCATTAGATTGTTAGCCTGCATTGGGTCACAATGGTTCCTTGCTTCTCTTAACCCCTGTGCTGTCACAATGCATCCCATGCCCTGTTAGGCCACTTGATGTCACAATGAACCATTTGATTCTTGGCCTTCATGGTGTCATAATGGTTCCTTGCTTCTATAGGTCCCCATGCTGTCAGAGTCCATCCGTGGTCCTTTTGCGCCCCCTGGTGTCAAAAGGGATTCTTAGATTGTTAGCCTGCATTGGGTCACAATGGATCCTTGCTTCTCTTAACCCCTGTGCTGTCACAATGCATCCCATGCCCTTTTAGGCCACATGATGTCACAATGAATCATTTGATTCTTGGCCTCCATGGTGGTGAAATTGTACCAGGATTTAATTGGGCCCCATGCTTTCACAATACATCCCTGCCCCTTTTAGGCCCATTGGTGTCAAAAGGGATCATTAGATTGTTAGCCTGCATTGGGTCACAATGGTTCCTTGCTTCTCTTAACCTCTGTGGTGTCACAATGCATCCCATGCCCTTTTAGGCCACATGATGTCACAATGAATCATTTGATTCTTGGCCTCCATGTTGTCATAATGGTTCCTTGTTTCTATTGGGCCCCATGCTGTCACAATTCATCCCTGGCCCTTTTACGCCCCCAGGTTTCAAATGGGATCCTGGGATTATTAGCCTCCATTGGGTCACAATGGATCCTTGCTTCTCTTAACCCCTGTGCTGTCACAATGCATCCCATGCCCTTTTAGGCCACTTGATGTCACAATGAATCATTTGATTCTTGGCCTCCATGGTGGCATAATTGTACCAGGTTTTACTTGGGCCCCATGCTTTCACAATACATCCCTGCCCCTTTTAGGCCCATTGGTGTCACAAGGGATCATTAGATTGTTAGCCTCCATTGGGTCACAATGGTTCCTTGCTTCTCTTAACCTCTGTGGTGTCACAATGCATTCCAAGCCCTTTTAGGCCACTTGGTCTTACAATGAACCATTTGATTCTTGGCCTTCATGGTGTCATAAGGGTTCCTTGCTTCTATAGGTCCCCATGCTGTCAGAGTTCATCCGTGGTCCTTTTGCGCCCCCTGGTGTCAAAAGGGATCATTAGATTGTTAGCCTGCATTGGGTCACAATGGTTCCTTGCTTCTCTTAACCTCTGTGGTGTCACAATGCATCCCATACCCTTTTAGGCCACTTGATGTCACAATGAATCATTTGATTCTTGGCCTCCATGGTGTCATAATGGTTCCTTGTTTCTATTGGGCCCCATGCTGTCACAATTCATCCCTGGCCCTTTTATGCCCCCTGGTGTCAAATGGGATCCTGGGATTATTAGCCTCCCTTGGGTCGCAATGGATCCTTGCTTCTCTTAACCCCTGTGCTGTCACAATGCATCCCATGCCCTTTTAGGCCACATGATGTCACAATGAATCATTTGATTCTTGGCCTCCACGGAGGCATAATAGATCCTTGCTTCTATTGGTCCCCGTGCTGTAACAATCCATCCCTGGCCCTTTTTATACCCCCTGGTGCCACAAGGGATCATTAGATTGTTAGCCTGCATTGGGTCACAATGGTTCCTTGCTTCTCTTAACCTCTGTGGTGTCACAATGCATTCCAAGCCCTTTTAGGCCACTTGGTCTTACAATGAACCATTTGATTCTTGGCCTCCATGGTGGCATAATTGTACCAGGTTTTACTTGGGCCCCATGCTTTCACAATACATCCCTGCCCCTTTTAGGCCCATAGGTGTCACAAGGGATCATTAGATTGTTAGCCTGCATTGGGTCACAATGGTTCCTTGCTTCTCTTAACCACTGTGCTGTCACAATGCATCCCATGCCCTTTTAGGCCACTTGATGTCACAATGAATCATTTGTTTCCTGGCCTCCATGGTGTCATAATGGTTCCTTGCTTCCATAGGTCCCCATGCTGTCAGAGTCCATCCGTGGTCCTTTTGCGCCCCCTAGTGTCAAAAGGGATTCTTAGATTGTTAGCCTGCATTGGGTCACAATGGTTCCTTGCTTCTCTTAACCCCTGTGCTGTCACAATGCATCCCATGAACTTTTAGGCCACTTGATGTCACAATGAATCATTTAATTCTTGGCCTCCATGGTGGCGTAATTGAACCAGGTTTTAATTGGGCCCCATGCTTTCACAATACATCCCTGCCCCTTTTAGGCCCATTGGTGTCAAAAGGGATCATTAGATTGTTAGCCTCCATTGGGTCACAATGGATCCTTGCTTCTCTTAACCCCTGTGCTGTCACAATGCATCCCATGCCCTTTTAGGCCACCTGATGTCACAATGAATCATTTGATTCTTGGCCTCCATGGTGTCATAATGGTTCCTTGTTTCTATTGGGCCCCATGCTGTCACAATTCATCCCTGGACCTTTTACGCCCCCTGGTGTCAAATGGGATCCTGGGATTATTAGCCTCCATGGGGTCACAATGGATCCTTGCTTCTCTTAACCCCTGTGCTGTCACAATGCATCCCATGCCCTTTTAGGCCACATGATGTCACAATGAATCATTTGATTCTTGGCCTCCACGGAGGCATAATAGATCCTTGCTTCTATTGGTCCCCGTGCTGTAACAATCCATCCCTGGCCCTTTTTATACCCCCTGGTGCCACAAGGGATCATTAGATTGTTAGCCTGCATTGGGTCACAATGGTTCCTTGCTTCTCTTAACCTCTGTGGTGTCACAATGCATTCCAAGCCCTTTTAGGCCACTTGGTCTTACAATGAACCATTTGATTCTTGGCCTCCATGGTGGCATAATTGTACCAGGTTTTACTTGGGCCCCATGCTTTCACAATTCCTCCCTGCCCCTTTTAGGCCCATTGGTGTCACAAGGGATCAATAGATTGTTAGCCTGCATTGGGTCACAATGGTTCCTTGCTTCTCTTAACCTCTGTGGTGTCACAATGCATCCCATGCCCTTTTAGGCCACTTGATGTCACAATGAATCATTTGATTCTTGGCCTCCATGGTGTCATAATGGTGCCTTGCTTCTATAGGTCCCCATGCTGTCAGAGTCCATCCGTGGTCCTTTTGCGCCCCCTGGTGTCAAAAGGGATTCTTAGATTGTTAGCCTGCATTGGGTCACAATGGTTCCTTGCTTCTCTTAACCTCTGTGGTGTCACAATGCATCCCATGCCCTTTTAGGCCACTTGATGTCACAATGAATCATTTAATTCTTGGCCTCCATGGTGGCGTAATTGTACCAGGTTTTAATTGGGCCCCATGCTTTCACAATACATCCCTGCCCCTTTTAGGCCCATTGGTGTCAAAAGGGATCATTAGATTGTTAGCCTCCATTGGGTCACAATGGATCCTTGCTTCTCTTAACCCCTGTGCTGTCACAATGCATCCCATGCCCTTTTAGGCCACTTGTTGTCACAATGAATCATTTGTTTCTTGGCCTCCATGGTGTCATAATGGTTCCTTGCTTCTATAGGTCCCCATGCTGTCAGAGTCCATCTGTGGTCCTTTTGCGCCCCCTGGAGTCAAAAGGGATCATTAGATTGTTAGCCTGCATTGGGTCACAATGGTTCCTTGCTTCTCTTAACCTCTGTGGTGTCACAATGCATTCCAAGCCCTTTTAGGCCACTTGGTCTTACAATGAACCATTTGATTCTTGGCCTCCATGGTGGCATAATTGTACCAGGTTTTACTTGGGCCCCATGCTTTCACAATTCCTCCCTGCCCCTTTTAGGCCCATTGGTGTCACAAGTGATCAATAGATTGTTAGCCTGCATTGGGTCACAATGGTTCCTTGCTTCTCTTAACCTCTGTGGTGTCACAATGCATCCCATGCCCTTTTAGGCCACTTGATGTCACAATGAATCATTTGATTCTTGGCCTCCATGGTGTCATAATGGTTCCTTGCTTCTATAGGTCCCCATGCTGTCAGAGTCCATCCGTGGTCCTTTTGCGCACCCTGGTGTCAAAAGGGATTCTTAGATTGTTAGCCTGCATTGGGTCACAATGGATCCTTGCTTCTCTTAACCTCTGTGGTGTCACAATGCATCCCATGCCCTTTTAGGCCACATGATGTCACAATGAATCATTTAATTCTTGGCCTCCATGGTGGCGTAATTGTACCAGGTTTTAATTGGGCCCCATGCTTTCACAATACATCCCTGCCCCTTTTAGGCCCATTGGTGTCAAAAGGGATCATTAGATTGTTAGCCTCCATTGGGTCACAATGGATCGTTGCTTCTCTTAACCCCTGTGCTGTCACAATGCATCCCATGCCCTTTTAGGCCACTTGTTGTCACAATGAATCATTTGTTTCTTGGCCTCCATGGTGTCATAATGGTTCCTTGCTTCTATAGGTCCCCATGCTGTCAGAGTCCATCTGTGGTCCTTTTGCGCCCCCTGGTGTCAAAAGGGATCATTAGATTGTTAGCCTGCATTGGGTCACAATGGTTCCTTGCTTCTCTTAACCCCTGTGGTGTCACAATGCATCCCATGCCCTTTTAGGCCACATGATGTCACAATGAATTATTTGATTCTTGGGCTCCATGGTGGTGAAATTGTACCAGGATTTAATTGGGCCCCATGCTTTCACAATACATCCCTGCCCCTTTTAGGCCCATTGGTGTCAAAAGGGATCATTAGATTGTTAGCCTGCATTGGGTCACAATGGTTCCTTGCTTCTCTTAACCTCTGTGCTGTCACAATGCATCCCATGCCCTTTTAGGCCACATGATGTCACAATGAATCATTTGATTCTTGGCCTCCATGGTGTCATAATGGTTCCTTGTTTCTATTGGGCCCCATGCTGTCACAATTCATCCCTGGCCCTTTTACGCCCCCTGGTTTCAAATGGGATCCTGGGATTATTAGCCTCCATTGGGTCACAATGGATCCTTGCTTCTCTTAACCCCTGTGCTGTCACAATGCATCCCATGCCCTTTTAGGCCACTTGATGTCACAATGAATCATTTGATTCTTGGCCTCCATGGTGGCATAATTGTACCAGGTTTTACTTGGGCCCCATGCTTTCACAATACATCCCTGCCCCTTTTAGGCCCATTGGTGTCACAAGGGATCATTAGATTGTTAGCCTGCATTGGGTCACAATGGTTCCTTGCTTCTCTTAACCCCTGTGCTGTCACAATGCATTCCAAGCCCTTTTAGGCCACTTGGTCTTACAATGAACCATTTGATTTTTGGCCTTCATGGTGTCATAAGGGTTCCTTGCTTCTATAGGTCCCCATGCTGTCAGAGTTCATCCGTGGTCCTTTTGCGCCGCCTGGAGTCAAAAGGGATTCTTAGATTGTTAGCCTGCATTGGGTCACAATGGTTCCTTGCTTCTCTTATCCTCTGTGGTGTCCTAATGCATCCCATGCCCTTTTAGGCTACTTGATGTCACAATGAATCATTTAATTTTTGGCCTCCATGGTGGCGTAATTGTTCCAGGTTTTAATTGGGCCCCATGCTTTCACAATACATCCCTGCCCCTTTTAGGCCCATTGGCGTCAAAAGGGATCATTAGATTGTTAGCCTCCATTGGGTCACAATGGATCCTTGCTTCTCTTAACCCCTGTGCTGTCACAATGCATCCCATGCCCTTTTAGGCCACATGATGTCACAATGAATTATGTGATTCTTGGCCTCCATGGTGGCATAATAGATCCTTGCTTCTATTGGTCCCCGTGCTGTAACAATTCATCGCTGGCCCTTTTAGGCCCATTGGTGTCACAAGGCATCATTAGATTGTTAGCCTGCATTGGGTCACAATGGTTCCTTGCTTCTCTTAACCTCTGTGGTGTCACAATGCATCCCATACCCTTTTAGGCCACTTGATGTCACAATGAATCATTTGATTCTTGGCCTCCATGGTGTCATAATGGTTCCTTGTTTCTATTGGGCCCCATGCTGTCACAATTCATCCCTGGCCCTTTTATGCCCCCTGGTGTCAAACAGGGATCCTGGGATTATTAGCCTCCCTTGGGTCACAATGGATCCTTGCTTCTCTTAACCCCTGTGCTGTCACAATGCATCCCATGCCCTTTTTGGCCACATGATGTCACAATGAATCATTTGATTCTTGGCCTCCACGGAGGCATAATAGATCCTTGCTTCTATTGGTCCCCGTGCTGTAACAATCCATCCCTGGCCCTTTTTATACCCCCTGGTGTCACAAGGGATCATTAGATTGTTAGCCTGCATTGGGTCACAATGGTTCCTTGCTTCTCTTAACCCCTGTGCTGTCACAATGCATCCCATGCCCTGTTAGGCCACTTGATGTCACAATGAACCATTTGATTCTTGGCCTTCATGGTGTCATAATGGTTCCTTGCTTCTATAGGTCCCCATGCTGTCAGAGTCCATCCGTGGTCCTTTTGCGCCCCCTGGTGTCAAAAGGGATTCTTAGATTGTTAGCCTGCATTGGGTCACAATGGTTCCTTGCTTCTCTTAACCCCTGTGCTGTCACAATGCATCCCATGCCCTTTTAGGCCACATGATGTCACAATGAATCATTTGATTCTTGGCCTCCATGGTGGTGAAATTGTACCAGGATTTAATTGGGCCCCATGCTTTCACAATACATCCCTGCCCCTTTTAGGCCCATTGGTGTCAAAAGGGATCATTAGATTGTTCCCCTGCATTGGGTCACAATGGTTCCTTGCTTCTCTTAACCTCTGTGGTGTCACAATGCATCCCATGCCCTTTTAGGCCACATGATGTCACAATGAATCATTTGATTCTTGGCCTCCATGGTGTCATAATGGTTCCTTGTTTCTATTGGGCCCCATGCTGTCACAATACATCCCTGGCCCTTTTATGCCCCCTGGTGTCAAATAGGATCCTGGGATTATTAGCCTCCATGGGGTCACAATGGATCCTTGCTTCTCTTAACCCCTGTGGTGTCACAATGCATCCCATGCCCTTTTAGGCCACATGATTTCACAATGAATCATTTGATTCTTGGCCTCCATGGTGGCATAATTGTACCAGGTTTTACTTGGGCCCCATGCTTTCACAATACATCCCTGCCCCTTTTAGGCCCATTGGTGTCACAAGGGATCATTAGATTGTTAGCCTGCATTGGGTCACAATGGTTCCTTGCTTCTCTTAACCTCTGTGGTGTCACAATGCATTCCAAGCCCATTTAGGCCACTTGGTCATACAATGAACCATTTGATTCTTGGCCTTCATGGTGTCATAATGGTTCCTTGCTTCTATAGGTCCCCATGCTGTCAGAGTTCATTCGTGGTCCTTTTGCGCCCCCTGGTGTCAAAAGGGATTCTTAGATTGTTAGCCTGCATTGGGTCAAAATGGTTCCTTGCTTCTCTTAACCTCTGTGGTGTCATAATGCATCCCATGCCCTTTTAGGCTACTTGATGTCACAATGAATCATTTAATTTTTGGCCTCCATGGTGGCGTAATTGTACCAGGTTTTAATTGGGCCCCATGCTTTCACAATACATCCCTGCCCCTTTTAGGCCCATTGGTGTCACAAGGGATCATTAGATTGTTAGCCTCCATTGGGTCACAATGGATCCTTGCTTCTCTTAACCCCTGTGCTGTCACAATGCATCCCATGCCCTTTTAGGCCACATGATGTCACAATGAATTATGTGATTCTTGGCCTCCATGGTGGCATAATAGATCCTTGCTTCTATTGGTCCCCGTGCTGTAACAATTCATCGCTGGCCCTTTTAGGCCCATTGGTGTCACAAGGGATCATTAGATTGTTAGCCTGCATTGGGTCACAATGGTTCCTTGCTTCTCTTAACCTCGGTGGTGTCACAATGCATCCCATACCCTTTTAGGCCACTTGATGTCACAATGAATCATTTGATTCTTGGCCTCCATGGTGTCATAATGGTTCCTTGTTTCTATTGGGCCCCATGCTGTCACAATTCATCCCTGAAACTTTTACGCCCCCTGGTGTCAAATGGGATCCTGGGATTATTAGCTTCCCTTGGGTCACAATGGATCCTTGCTTCTCTTAACCCCTGTGCTGTCACAATGCATCCCATGCCCTTTTAGGCCACATGATGTCACAATGAATCATTTGATTCTTGGCCTCCACGGAGGCATAATAGATCCTTGCTTCTATTGGTCCCCGTGCTGTAACAATCCATCCCTGGCCCTTTTTATACCCCCTGGTGCCACAAGGGATCATTAGATTTTTAGCCTGCATTGGGTCACAATGGTTACTTGCTTCTCTTAACCTCTGTGGTGTCACAATGCATTCCAAGCCCTTTTAGGCCACTTGGTCTTACAATGAACCATTTGATTCTTGGCCTCCATGGTGGCATAATTGTACCAGGTTTTATTTGGGCCCCATGCTTTCACAATTCCTCCCTGCCCCTTTTAGGCCCATAGGTGTCACAAGGGATCATTAGATTGTTAGCCTGCATTGGGTCACAATGGTTCATTGCTTCTATTAACCCCTGTGGTGTCACAATGCATCCCATGCCCTTTTAGGCCACTTGATGTCACAATGAATCATTTAATTCTTGGCCTCCATGGTGGCGTAATTGAACCAGGTTTTAATTGGGCCCCATGCTTTCACAATACATCCCTGTCCCTTTTAGGCCCATTGGTGTCACAAGGGATCATTAGATTGTTAGCCTGCATTGGGTCACAATGGTTCCTTGCTTCTCTTAACCTCTGGGGTGTCACAATGCATCCCATGCCCTTTTAGGCCACTTGGTCTTACAATGAACCATTTGATTCTTGGCCTTCATGGTGTCATAATGGTTCCTTGCTTCTATAGGTCCCCATGCTGTCAGAGGTCATCCGTGGTCCTTTTGCGCCCCCTGGAGTCAAAAGGGATTCTTAGATTGTTAGCCTGCATTGGGTCACAATGGTTCCTTGCTTCTCTTAACCCCTGTGGTGTCACAATGCATCCCATGACCTTTTAGGCCACTTGATGTCACAATGAATCATTTGATTCTTGGCCTCCATGGTGGCATAATTGTACCAGGTTTTACTTGGGCCCCATGCTTTCACAATACATCCCTGCCCCTTTTAGGTCCATTGGTGTCACAAGGGATCATTAGATTGTTAGCCTGCATTGGGTCACAATGGTTCCTTGCTTCTCTTAACCTCTGTGGTGTCACAATGCATTCCAAGCCCTTTTAGGCAACTTGGTCTTACAATGAACCATTTGATTCTTGGCCTTCATGGTGTCATAATGGTTCCTTGCTTCTATAGGTCCCCATGCTGTCAGAGTTCATCCGTGGTCCTTTTGCGCCCCCTGGTGTCAAAAGGGATTCTTAGATTGTTAGCCTGCATTGGGTCACAATGGTGCCTTGCTTCTCTTAACCCCTGTGCTGTCACAATGCATCCCATGACCTTTTAGGCCACTTGATGTCACAATGAATCATTTGATTCTTGGCCTCCATGGTGGCGTAATTGTACCAGATTTTAATTGGGCCCCGTGCTTTCACAATGCATCCCTGCCCCTTTTAGGCCCATTGGTGTCAAAAGGGATCATTAGATTGTCAGCCTCCATTGGGTCACAATGGATCCTTGCTTCTCTTAACCCCTGTGCTGTCACAATGCATCCCATGCCCTTTTAGGCCACTTGTTGTCACAATGAATCATTTGTTTCTTGGCCTCCATGGTGTCATAATGGTTCCTTGCTTCTATAGGTCCCCATGCTGTCAGAGTCCATCTGTGGTCCTTTTGCGCCCCCTGGTGTCAAAAGGGATCATTAGATTGTTAGCCTGCATTGGGTCACAATGGTTCCTTGCTTCTCTTAACCCCTGTGGTGTCACAATGCATCCCATGCCCTTTTAGGCCACATGATGTCACAATGAATTATTTGATTCTTGGCCTCCATGGCGGCATAATAGATCCTTGCTTCTATTGGTCCCCGTGCTGTAACAATTCATCCCTGGCCCTTTTAGGCCCATTGGTGTCACAAGGGATCATTAGATTGTTAGCCTGCATTGGGTCACAATGGTTCCTTGCTTCTCTTAACCTCTGTGGTGTCACAATGCATCCCATGCTCTTTTAGGCCACTTGATGTCACAATGAATCATTTGATTCTTGGCCTCCAAGGTGTCATAATGGTTCCTTGTTTCTATTGGGCCCCATGCTGTCACAATTCATCCCTGGCCCTTTTACGCCCCCTGGTTTCAAATGGGATCCTGGGATTATTAGCCTGCATTGGGTCACAATGGATCCTTGCTTCTCTTAACCCCTGTGCTGTCACAATGCATCCCATGCCCTTTTAGGCCACTTGATGTCACAATGAATCATTTGATTCTTGGCCTCCATGGTGGCATAATAGATCCTTGCTTCTATTGGTCCCCGTGCTGTAACAATCCATCCCTGGCCCTTTTTATACCCCCTGGTGCCACAAGGGATCATTAGATTGTTAGTGTGCATTGGGTCACAATGGTTCCTTGCTTCTCTTAACCTCTGTGGTGTCACAATGCATTCCAAGCCCTTTTAGGCCACTTGGTCATACAATGAACCATTTGATTCTTGGCCTTCATGGTGTCATAATGGTTCCTTGCTTCTATAGGTCCCCATGCTGTCAGAGTCCATCCGTGGTCCTTTTGCGCCCCCTGGTGTCAAAAGGGATTCTTAGATTGTTAGCCTGCATTGGGTCACAATGGATCCTTGCTTCTCTTAACCCCTGTGCTGTCACAATGCATCCCATGCCCTTTAAGGCCACATGATGTCACAATGAATCATTTGATTCTTGGCCTCCATGGTGGTGAAATTGTACCAGGATTTAATTGGGCCCCATGCTTTCACAATACATCCCTGCCCCTTTTAGGCCCATTGGTGTCAAAAGGGATCATTAGATTGTTCCCCTGCATTGGGTCACAATGGTTCCTTGCTTCTCTTAACCTCTGTGGTGTCACAATGCATCCCATGCCCTTTTAGGCCACATGATGTCACAATGAATCATTTGATTCTTGGCCTCCATGGTATCATAATGGTTCCTTGTTTCTATTGGGCCCCATGCTGTCAGAGTTCATCCCTGGCCCTTTTACGCCCCCTGGTTTCAAATGGGATCCTGGGATTATTAGCCTCCATTGGGTCACAATGGATCCTTGCTTCTCTTAACCCCTGTGCTGTCACAATGCATCCCATGCCCTTTTAGGCCACATGACGTCACAATGAATTATTTGATTCTTGGCCTCCATGGCGGCATAATTGTACCAGGTTTTACTTGGGCCCCATGCTTTCACAATACATCCCTGCCCCTTTTAGGCCCATTGGTGTCACAAGGGATCATTAGATTGTTAGCCTGCATTGGGTCACAATGGTTCCTTGCTTCTCTTAACCTCTGGGGTGTCACAATGCATTCCAAGCCCTTTTAGGCCACTTGGTCTTACAATGAACCATTTGATTCTTGGCCTTCATGGTGTCATAAGGGTTCCTTGCTTCTATAGGTCCCCATGCTGTCATTGTTCATCCGTGGTCCTTTTGCGCCCCCTGGTGTCAAAAGGGATTCTTAGATTGTTAGCCTGCATTGGGTCACTATGGTTCCTTGCTTCTCTTAACCTCTGTGGTGTCACAATGCATCCCATGCCCTTTTAGGCCCCTTGATGTCACAATGAATCATTTGATTCTTGGCCTCCATGGTGTCATAATGGTTCCTTGTCTCTATTGGGCCCCATGCTGTCACAATTCATCCCTGGCCCTTTTACGCCCCCTGGTGTCAAATGGGATCCTGGGATTATTAGCCTCCATAGGGTCACAATGGATCCTTGCTTCTCTTAACCCCTGGGCTGTCACAATGCATCCCATGCCCTTTTAGGCCACTTGATGTCACAATGAATCATTTGATTCTTGGCCTCCATGGTGTCATAATGGTTCCTTGTTTCTATTGGGCCCCATGCTGTCACAATACATCCCTGGCCCTTTTATGCGCCCTGGTGTCAAATAGGATCCTGGGATTATTAGCCTCCATGGGGTCACAATGGATCCTTGCTTCTCTTAACCCCTGTGCTGTCACAATGCATCCCATGCCCTTTTAGGCCACAGGATGTCACAATGAATCATTTGATTCTTGGCCTCCAAGGTGGCATAATTGTACCAGGTTATACTTGGGCCCCATGCTTTCACAATACATCCCTGCCCCTTTTAGGCCCATTGGTGTCACAAGGGATCATTAGATTGTTAGCCTGCATTGGGTCACAATGGTTCCTTGCTTCTCTTAACCTCTGTGGTGTCACAATGCATTCCAAGCCCTTTTAGGCCACTTGGTCTTACAATGAACCATTTGATTCTTGGCCTTCATGGTGTCATAATGGTTCCTTGCTTCTATAGGTCCCCATGCTGTCAGAGTTCATCCGTGGTCCTTTCGCGCCCCCTGGTGTCAAAAGGGATTCTTAGATTGTTAGCCTGCATTGGGTCACAATGGTGCCTTGCTTCTCTTAACCCCTGTGCTGTCACAATGCATTCCATGCCCTTTTAGGCCACTTGATGTCACAATGAATCATTTGATTCTTGGCCTCCAAGGTGGCATAATTGTACCAGGTTATACTTGGTCCCCATGCTTTCACAATACATCCCTGCCCCTTTTAGGCCCATTGGTGTCACAAGGGATCATTAGATTGTTAGCCTGCATTGGGTCACAATGGTTCCTTGCTTCTCTTAACCTCTGTGGTGTCACAATGCATTCCAAGCCCTTTTAGGCCACTTGGTCTTACAATGAACCATTTGATTCTTGGCCTTCATGGTGTCATAATGGTTCCTTGCTTCTATAGGTCCCCATGCTGTCAGAGTTCATCCGTGGTCCTTTCGCGCCCCCTGGTGTCAAAAGGGATTCTTAGATTGTTAGCCTGCATTGGGTCACAATGGTGCCTTGCTTCTCTTAACCCCTGTGCTGTCACAATGCATCCCATGCCCTTTTAGGCCACTTGATGTCACAATGAATCATTTGATTCTTGGCCTCCATGGTGGCATAATTGTACCAGGTTTTACTTGGGCCCCATGCTTTCACAATACATCCCTGCCCCTTTCAGGCCCATTGGTGTCACAAGGGATCATTAGATTGTTAGCCTGCATTGGGTCACAATGGTTCCTTGCTTCTCTTAACCTCTGGGGTGTCACAATGCATTCCAAGCCCTTTTAGGCAACTTGGTCTTACAATGAACCATTTGATTCTTGGCCTTCATGGTGTCATAATGGTTCCTTGCTTCTATAGGTCCCCATGCTGTCAGAGTTCATCCGTGGTCCTTTTGCGCCCCCTGGTGTCAAAAGGGATTCTTAGATTGTTAGCCTGCATTGGGTCACAATGGTGCCTTGCTTCTCTTAACCCCTGTGCTGTCACAATGCATCCCATGACCTTTTAGGCCACTTGATGTCACAATGAATCATTTGATTCTTGGCCTCCATGGTGGCGTAATTGTACCAGATTTTAATTGGGCCCCGTGCTTTCACAATGCATCCCTGCCCCTTTTAGGCCCATTGGTGTCAAAAGGGATCATTAGATTGTTAGCCTCCATTGGGTCACAATGGATCCTTGCTTCTCTTAACCCCTGTGCTGTCACAATGCATCCCATGCCCTTTTAGGCCACTTGTTGTCACAATGAATCATTTGTTTCTTGGCCTCCATGTTGTCATAATGGTTCCTTGTCTCTATTGGGCCCCATGCTGTCACAATTCATCCCTGGCCCTTTTACGCCCCCTGGTGTCAAATGGGATCCTGGGATTATTAGCCTGCATTGGGTCACAATGGATCCTTGCTTCTCTTAACCCCTGTGCTGTCACAATGCATCCCATGCCCTTTTAGGCTACTTGATGTCACAATGAATCATTTGATTTTTGGCCTCCATGGTGGCGTAATTGTACCAGGTTTTAATTGGGCCACATGCTTTCACAATACATCCCTGCCCCTTTTAGGCCCATTGGTGTCAAAAGGGATCATTAGATTGTTAGCCTGCATTGGGTCACAATGGTTCCTTGCTTCTCTTAACCCCTGTGGTGTCACAATGCATCCCATGCCCTTTTAGGCCACTTGATGTCACAATGAATCATTTGATTCTTGGCCTCCACGGTGGCATAATAGATCCTTGCTTCTATTGGTCCCCGTGCTGTAACAATCCATCCCTGGCCCTTTTTATACCCCCTGGTGTCACAAGGGATCATTAGATTGTTAGCCTGCATTGGGTCACAATGGTTCCTTGCTTCTCTTAACCTCTGTGCTGTCACAATGCATTCCAAGCCCTTTTAGGCCACTTGGTCATACAATGAACCATTTGAATCTTGGCCTTCATGGTGTCATAATGGTTCCTTGCTTCTATAGGTCCCCATGCTGTCATTGTTCATCCGTGGTCCTTTTGCGCCCCCTGGTGTCAAAAGGGATTCTTAGATTGTTAGCCTGCATTGGGTCACAATGGTTCCTTGCTTCTCTTAACCGCTGTGGTGTCACAATGCATCCCATGCCCTTTTAGGCCACTTGATGTCACAATGAACCATTTGATTCTTGGCCTTCATGGTGTCATAATGGTTCCTTGCTTCTATAGGTCCCCATGCTGTCAGAGTCCATCCGTGGTCCTTTTGCGCCCCCTGGTGTCAAAAGGGATTCTTAGATTGTTAGCCTGCATTGGGTCACAATGGATCCTTGCTTCTCTTAACCCCTGTGCTGTCACAATGCATCCCATGCCCTTTTAGGCCACATGATGTCACAATGAATTATTTGATTCTTGGCCTCCATGGCGGCATAATAGATCCTTGCTTCTATTGGTCCCCGTGCTGTAACAATCCATCCCTGGCACTTTTTATACCCCCTGGTGCCACAAGGGATCATTAGATTGTTAGCCTGCATTGGGTCACAATGGTTCCTTGCTTCTCTTAACCCCTGTGCTGTCACAATGCATCCCATGCCCTTTTAGGGTGGTTGATGTCACAATGAATCATTTAATTTTTGGCCTCCATGGTGGCGTAATTGTACCAGGTTTTAATTGGGCCCCATGCTTTCACAATACTTCCCTGCCCCTTTTAGGCCCATTGGCGTCAAAAGGGATCATTAGATTGTTAGCCTCCATTGGGTCACAATGGATCCTTGCTTCTCTTAACCCCTGTGCTGTCACAATGCATCCCATGCCCTTTTAGGCCACTTGATGTCACAATGAATTATTTGATTCTTGGCCTCCATGGCGGCATAATAGATCCTTGCTTCTATTGGTCCCCGTGCTGTAACAATCCATCCCTGGCCCTTTTTATACCCCCTGGTGCCACAAGGGATCATTAGATTGTTAGCCTGCATTGGGTCACATTGGTTCCTTGCTTCTCTTAACCTCTGTGGTGTCACAATGCATCCCATGCCCTTTCAGGCCCCTTGATGTCTCAATGAATCATTTGATTCTTGGCCTCCATGGTGTCATAATGGTTCCTTGTTTCTATTGGGCCCCATGCTGTCACAATTCATCCCTGGCCCTTTTACGCCCCCTGGTGTCAAATGGGATCCTGGGATTATTAGCCTCCATAGGGTCACAATGGATCCTTGCTTCTCTTAACCCCTGTGCTGTCACAATGCATCCCATGCCCTTTTAGGCCACTTGATGTCACAATGAACCATTTGATTCTTGGCCTCCATGGTGTCATAATAGATCCTTGCTTCTATTGGTCCCCGTGCTGTAACAATCCATCCCTGGCCTTTTTATACCCCCTGGTGCCACAAGGGATCATTAGATTGTTAGCCTGCATTGGTTCACAATGGTTCCTTGCTTCTCTTAACCTCTGTGGTGTCACAATGCATTCCAAGCCCTTTTAGGCCACTTGGTCATACAATGAACCATTTGATTCTTGGCCTTCATGGTGTCATAATGGTTCCTTGCTTCTAAAGGTCCCCATGCTGTCATTGTTCATCCGTGGTCCTTTTGCGCCCCCTGGTGTCAAAAGGGATTCTTAGATTGTTAGCCTGCATTGGGTCACAATGGTTCCTTGCTTCTCTTAACCCCTGTGCTGTCACAATGCATCCCATGCCCTTTTAGGCCACTTGATGTCACAATGAATCATTTGATTCTTGGCCTCCATGGTGTCATAATGGTTCCTTGTTTCTTTTGGGCCTCATGCTGTCACAATTCATCCCTGGCCCTTTTACGCCCCCTGGTGTCTAATGGGATCCTGGGATTTTTAGCCTCCATTGGGTCACAATGGATCCTTGCTTCTCTTAACCCCTGTGCTGTCACAATGCATCCCATGCCCTTTTAGGCCACTTGATGTCACAATGAATCATTTGATTCTTGGCCTCCATGGTGTCATAATGGTTCCTTGTTTCTATTGGGCCCCATGCTTTCACAATACATCCCTGCCACTTTAAGGCGCATTGGTGTCAAAAGGGATCATTAGATTGTCAGCCTCCATTGGGTCACAATGGATCCTTACTTCTCTTAACCCCTGTGCTGTCACAATGCATCCCATGCCCTTTTAGGCCACATGACGTCACAATGAATTATTTGATTCTTGGCCTCCATGGCGGCATAATAGATCCTTGCTTCTATTGGTCCCCGTGCTGTAACAATCCATCCCTGGCCCTTTTTATACCCCCTGGTGTCACAAGGGATCATTAGATTGTTAGCCTGCATTGGGTCACAATGGTTCCTTGCTTCTCTTAACCTCTGTGGTGTCACAATGCATCCCATGCCCTTTTAGGCCACTTGATGTCACAATGAATCATTTAATTCTTGGCCTCCATGGTGGCGTAATTGTACCAGGTTTTAATTGGGCCCCATGCTTTCACAATACATCCCTGCCCCTTTTAGGCCCATTGGTGTCAAAAGGGATCATTAGATTGTTAGCCTCCATTGGGTCACAATGGATCCTTGCTTCTCTTAACCCCTGTGCTGTCACAATGCATCCCATGCGCTTTTAGACCACATGATGTCACAATGAATTATTTGATTCTTGGGCTCCATGGCGGCATAATAGATCCTTGCTTCTATTGGTCCCCGTGCTGTAACAATTCATCCCTGGCCCTTTTAGGCCCATTGGTGTCACAAGGGATCATTAGATTGTTAGCCTGCATTGGGTCACAATGGTTCCTTGCTTCTCTTAACCTCTGTGGTGTCACAATGCATCCCATGCCCTTTTAGGCCACATGATGTCACAATGAATTATTTAATTCTTGGCCTCCATGGTGGTGAAATTGTACCAGGTTTTAATTGGGCCCCATGCTTTCACAATATATCCATGCCCCTTTTAGGCCCATTGGTGTCAAAAGGGATCATTACATTGTTAGCCTCCATTGGGTCACAATGGATCCTTGCTTCTCTTAACCCCTGTGCTGTCACAATGCATCCCATGCCCTTTTAGGCCACATGATGTCACAATGAATCATTTGATTCTTGGCCTCCACTGTGACATAATAGATCCTTGCTTCTATTGGTCCCCGTGCTGTAACAATTCATCCCTGCCCCTTTTAGGCCCATTGGTGTCACAAGGGATCATTAGATTGTTAGCCTGCATTGGGTCACAATGGTTCCTTGCTTCTCTTAACCCCTGTGCTGTCACAATGCATCCCATGCCCTTTTAGGCCACTTGATGTCACAATGAATCATTTGATTCTTGGCCTCCATGGTGTCATAATGGTTCCTTGTTTCTATTGGGCCCCATGCTGTCACAATTCATCCCTGGCCCTTTTATGCCCCCTTGCGTCAAATGGGATCCTGGGATTTTTTGCCTCCATTGGGTCACAATGGATCCTTGCTTCTCTTAACCCCTGTGCTGTCACAATGCATCCCATGCCCTTTTAGGCCGCATGATGTCACAATGAATCATTTGATTCTTGGCCTCCATGGTGGCATAATTGTACCAGGTTTTACTTGGGCCCCATGCTTTCACAATACATCCCTGCCCCTTTCAGGCCCATTGGTGTCACAAGGGATCATTAGATTGTTAGCCTGCATTGGGTCACAATGGTTCCTTGCTTCTCTTAACCTCTGTGGTGTCACAATGCATTCCAAACCCTTTTAGGCCACTTGGTCTTACAATGAACCATTTGATTCTTGGCCTCCATGGTGTCATAATGGTTCCTTGCTTCTATAGGTCCCCATGAATTCAGAGTCCATCTGTGGTCCTTTTGCGCCCCCTGGTGTCAAAAGGGATTCTTATATTGTTAGCCTGCAT